>NW_026463941.1:45000-279727 GCF_027475565.1 Acinonyx jubatus
TAAGCGACCGACTTACCAAACTTGTCTTTAACAAGTTGCTCGGAAGATTGTGAATTTGGGCCGCTTGTTGTTTGATGGTTTCTTCTGGCCTGGCATTTTGCACTTCTAGCCTAAAATGCAGATCTTAAGATAATTATTCTCACACATAAGTGTAAAACAATACCAATAATATCTGAACAAATGAGGGTCTTACAGAAATTCTTAAAATTGTATCAAGGGAAGATTTGGGAATTGTGCCATTTTTCTCGTGTTTTGTGGATAAGGTGCAAAATAGAGATATAATATCCCCAATTTTGCATTTCAAAATAGCTCAAAGCTGGAATTTGTATCCAGCTTAACAATAATATACTGGCATAACAAGTATATTTCTCGTACTACACTGCTTATCTGCTGTATAAATAAGGTATTTTCTGTGAGGATTAAATTATACTTTTCCATATGATCTTACGTCTTCTCCGCATATCTTATGTCCTTTGCCTCTCGATCCTTTGCTTCTTGCAACTAGAAGAAAGAAAGAAAATAATTTTAACTACTGACAATCTAGTAAAACACCATCACCTGTTTTTGTAACCAAATGTTATTATTATTATTTTTTTACTTAGTGGGGCACAGAGAGAGAGAGAGAGAGAGAGAGAACGCCCAAATGGGGAAGGGAGTCATAGGGAGAGACAGAGAAACTTGTAAGCAGGCTCCAAGCTCAGGGTGAAGCCTGATGTGGGTCTCGGTCTCATGACCGGTCTCATGATGTGGAGTTTAGGATCATGACCTGAGCAGAAATTAAGAGTCAGGACGCTCAACCAACAAAGCCACCCAAGTGCCCCTGTAACTGAAATCTTATTGGACCCAGCCACACTCTCCCCTACACGCTGATTGATGGCTACTTTTAGGTCATAACAGCAGAGTGGAGCTGCTACAACAGAGACTGTGGCCTACAAAGCCGAAAATGTTTCAATACTATTCCAGAATAGTTTACCAAACTTACTCTCTTACAAAAACATAACGTTGTTAAGGTTTATAAATTATATATGATCAGATAAACATACAAATGTATCTACTGGTCAAATGGAGGAAATATAGGAAATTACCTTATGGTAAACATTTCTGTTCTCACATTACAAGCACTACATCAACGATGATTTTCAATATTCACATAGGTGAATGACATTGCTGTTCTCATGATTATGAAACTGAACATGCTGTTTTCAGTGACAACGAGATATTTCATGGAAGAGTTTGACAAGCAGTATCCTAGTAGGAGCCAGAAAGCCTGGGTCTGAATTCCCAATTCTGCTGGTTATGAGCTCTATGACCTTGAGCACACTCCCTAATACTTCCATGTCTCAGTCTTTGCGTCTGTAAAATGAAGGTAATCACAGCACCTACTGGGGCACCTGAGTGGCTCAGTCGGTTCAGTGTGTTGCTTTTGATTTCTGCTCAGGACATGATCTCAGGGCCACGTGATTAAGCCTCACATCGGGCTCTACATGGACAGCAAGGAGCCTGCTTGGAATTCTGTCTCTCTCTCTCTCTCTCTCTCTGTCTCTCTCCCTCTTTCCCACTCTCCCTACCTTCCCTTCCCCACAATCTGTCTCTCTCTCTCTCTCAAAATAAGGAACCTTAAAAAAATGATCTCAAAATGAATAATAATAGTATCTACCTAACTGGGATCTTGGTAATATAAATTTAGGAAATAATACATGAACAACTTAGAAGGGTACGTGGCACATAGTCAGCTCTAAGTGTATGCATTTAGCATGATTACTGTTGCTGTATTTTGCGTTCCAATACAATGAGATAGTTTAGGCAGGTGGCATGCCAATACAAGTGGCCCCGTATACAAACTATACTGAAGTTATTCTTCATATCACCACAAGTGGCAGCAAATGGGGAGGATGAGGCCCAGAGTCTCTCCTCAGTACTTCACACAACTTTCGCCAATGCCACTAGCAAACAATACTTTTTTTTCCCTCTTATAATACTTTCAACTAACATCCTCTCTATACCCTCAGTGGACAATGCTCACAGAGTAAAGTACAAATAGCACCGCCTAGACTGAGTAGTAGATGCTTTATATGACCATCAGAGGCAAGGGAAAGCCACTGATATGGAAATAATGGAGTCTTGCTAAACCAAATGTCCTCAATCATTTCATGCCCGTACTGTTTACGTTAGGCTGCTTTAGCAGGTACTCTGGTGAAGAGATTAAGGCTTTGTGGTAACAGCATATCAGAAAAGCTGGCCCCAGAGCTTTGCAGTTGGTAAAGTGCTACACATCTGTAAATCCCAGCACCGGCTGCATAAGGAAGAAAGATTTCAATTTCTCCTTTTCTATTAACCATTTGCTTAAGTTTGAAACTTTCTCCATCTATAACACTGCTTCTCCCCTTGCAGTGGACTCAAACATTCTTTAATGAATCATCTCATCCACAGATTCAAGTTTTCTTCACTTATTCCTTGTTTTACACTAAAATCTAACTTCCACTAAGAAAATTTGAGGGTCATAAAGGACCTTTTTTTAAAAAAAAATTTATTAAAGTCTTTATCCTGCTTCACTTCTCAGCAGCAGCTGAGAAAAACGATCATATACCCTCCCTCTGCGCTTCTAACCCCACCTTATTTCTGAAGGATGGCAACCCCTGACATTAAATCCTTGCCCCTTGCTATCTGTGTTTTGAATTGCTCTTAAGGCTTCAAAACCAGATTCTCTAATTCACATTTCCAGCTTTGCCCCTTTGCCTAGGCCATGTGTCCTTTTCGCTCTTCCATCTAGGTGCTCATCGACAACATCCTCAACCGCGCACTCAAAAATCCTTACTTGACATGGAGTACCTTTGTAGACAGCTAATCGTGTAAATTTTATTTGGACTCTTTTCGGCGTTAGAGTGTGTCGTTCTTATTGAGTCTTACGGGGCACCTTTACCCTTAGCATGCTGACGAGCGCACTTTGTCTCGCTTTTTTTATAACACAACATTTATCACAAGGGCTGGATGATCACTGGTTTGCCTTTGTTTCCTTTTGAGTAATTTCTTAGTCCATAGAGGTTTCAACTTACGGAAGTCTTCTGAAGTTCCTTTCAGACGCATACTTGACTATATTATTAGGAAGGTTAAGTTGGCTACAGCTACCTCTTCTTCCCAATCCAGATTCTTCACCTCAAAATTGTGTGCATCAAACATCTTCACCCAGGTAGCCCTGGTTTGGGGATTCAGGAGATAATGACCTTCCAGAGAAGTCAGACCTATGCACTGAGTTGGCCGAATGCAATCTTCAGTGTTTGATTCACAGAGAAGACCTTCAAGTGGCAGGTAATTTCATGCCATAACCCTAACTCCTTTCTATAGAGATGTACAGAAAATCCCTCGTTATTCTTTAATAAGCTTCATCAGTTTCGGATATCCTTACAGATTTTAGTTTTTGAGACCTTAATGATTTCTTTAGGACACAGTAGCAGGACAATGCCTAGCACCCTCATTCATAGAAGACTGATCAACAGAGTGTCATATTACTCGCATGAAAAGTTCCCTATTACAATGTGACTCATTAATAAGACGTACAGAAAAGAAAGTAGTTTTCAATGGCCCCTCAGTCATACAAAGAACCAGTCAACACAATATTCTAGTTCCCCTGACGGGTATAGCTGCCTAATGAAACTTGCATGTATATTATATAGCTTTTGTGACTGACAGAAACGAGTTGGTCAGTGTATCTACCTCATTGCTCCCACTTAGGATGTACAATGAGCATCCTCCAAAGGAGGGTGAGAGTGGGATGACATTCACTGTTCCACTTGGAAAACAGTTGTGGTTTCACTACATAAATGAGAATCTTGGATGGCACATTAGTCTTTTCTGCAATCGAATTCTGAAATCTCTGAAAGGCTGATTAACTCAAGTGAATGGAAAAAAAATGAGTTTCTGAACTTTCAATGGTAGGAGCACTATGTTACTAGGTAAGGCCCTGACAGAGCAGCCATTTCTCCTTTTTCACTGGCATTTCTTTTCCTTTACAAAATCCAACAAAGGAAAAAGGCTATTCTTTGGGAAGGACGTTTGCATAATGGCCTGCTAGTCATTGTTGATGAAGAGAATAAGTTGCAAATTTGTAATTATAAATTACAACATATCATCATTAAAAGAACTCTTTCTGAAACTCTCACTAAAGGGTTGGGTTTACAACAGAAAGTCAGAATGCCAGATGAAATGATCACTCAAAGACTGGGGACGTTTGAAACACGCTGGAAAATATTAGCAGGGACTCACACATCTGTATGACAATGTTCACAGCACCTTTATATACAATAGCCAAAAGGAGGACTAAACCAAATGCTCACTGTGGTATATACAAAATGTTGCTCTGCTTAGATTCTCACAATATTTTTACTTAAATCTCACTACAAACATCATTACTTTATGAATTCAATCAACTTCATCTATACAGAAGAATTGCATCACTAGTAGCAAGCAGAAACAATATCAACCAAATATTTTGATCAGTGAAAATTTCCATATGATCCAAAACATTCTTATGTACTACTACTAGTGACATAAGGATTCCTTTTCAGGACAATCATTAAGAGATCGACTTACCAAACTTGCCTTTAGCAAGTTGCTCTGAAGGTCTTGAATTTGGGCCGCTTGATGTTTGATGGTTGCTTCTTGCCTGGCATTTTTAACCTTTAGCCTAAAATGCAGATCTCAAGATAATTATTCTCACACATAATTTTAAAACTGTATCGTGTAATTTCTGAACAAGTGAGGGTATTACAGATTCTTAAAATTGTATCAAGAGGATGATTTGGCAATTGTGCCAATTTTCTCGTTGTGTTTTGTGGCAATGGTGCAAAATTGAGAGATAAGATGCCAAAATTTTGCATTGCAAAATAGCTCAAAGCTGGAATCTGTATCCAGCTTGACAACGATATACTCGCATAACTAATACATTTCTCATAGTACACTCCTTATCTGCTTTATAAATAAACAAGTTATTTTCTGTGAGGTTTAAATTATACTTTAGCATATGATCTTTAATCTTCTCAGCGTATCTTTCGGCCTCTGCATGTCGTTCCTGTGCTTCTTGTAACTAAAATAAAGAAAAAATAATACTTTTAAATACTGTCAATCTAGTTGAACACCATCACCTGTTTCTGTAACTAAACGTTTTTGTTTTTTTTTTTTTTCTTATTTTATACTTGAAAGAGAGACAGAGAGGGAGAGAGCACACAGAAGTAGGAAGGGAGTCAGAGGGAGAGACAGAGAAAAAGGTAAGCAGGCTGCAAGCTCAGGGTGAAGCCTGATGTGGGGCTCGGTCTCATGACCGGTCTCATGATGTGGGGTTTGGGATCATGACCTGAGTGGAAATTAAGAGTCAGGACGCTCAACCAACTAAGCCGCCTAAGCACCCCTGTAACTAAAATCTCATTGGAGCCAGCCACACTCTCCTCTACATGCTGAATGATGGCTACTTTTAGGTCATAACAAAAGAGTTCCGCTTCTACAACAGAGACTATGGCCTACAAAGCCGAAAACGTTTCAATACTCTTCCAGAATAGTTGACCAATCTTACTCTCCTACAAAAACATAACGTTGTTAATGGTTTTAAATTATATATGATGAGATAAAAATACAAATGTATCTACTGGTCAAATGGAGGAAATATAGGAAATTACCTTATGGTAAACATTTCTGTTTTCATATTCCAAGCACCATATCAACTATGATTTTCAATATTCACATAGGTGAATGACATTGCTGTTCTCGTGATTATGAAACTGAATATGCTGTTTTCCGTGACAACGAGATATTTCATGGAAGAGTTTGACAAGCAGTATCCTAGTAGGAGCCAGAAAGCCTGGGTCTGAATTCCCAATTCTGCTGGTTATGAGCTGTATGACCTTAAGCACAGTACCTAAAACTTCCGTGTCTCAGTCTCTAAATCTGTAAAATGAAAGTAATAACAGCACCTACTGGGGTACCTGAGTGGCTCAGCCGGGTCAGCGTCTGGCTCTTGATTTCTGCTCAGGACATGATCTCAGGGTCACGTGATTGAGCCCCACATCCAGCTCTGCGTGGATAGCGAGGAGCCTGCTTGGCATTCTCTCTCTCACTCCCTCCCTCTCTCTCTCTCTCTCTCTCTCTCCCTACCTGCTCTTCCCACAATCTCTGTCTCTCTCTCTCTCTTTCTCTCTCTCTCTCAAAATAAAGAATCTTATAAAAGTGATCTGAAAAATAAATAATAATAGGATCTACCTCACTGGGATCTTGGGAATATAAAATTAGGAAATAATACGTGAACAACTTAGAAGGGTACGTGGCACATAGTCAGCTCTAAGTGTATGCATTTAGCATGATTACTGTTGCTATATTTTGCGTTCCAATACAATGAGATAGTTAAGGCAGGTGGCATGCCAATACAAGTGGTCCCCTATACACATTATACTGAAGTCATTCTTCATACCACCGCAAGTGGCAGCAAATGGGGAGCATGAGGCCCAGAATCTCTCCTCAGTACTTCACACAACTTTCGCCAATGCCACTAGCAAACAGTACTTGTTTTTTCCCACTTACAATACTTTTAACTAACTCCCTGTCTATACTACTCAGTGGACAATACTCACGGACTACGGTACAAATAGCACCTCTTACACTGAGTAATAGATGCTTTACATGACCATCAGAGGCAAGGGAAAGCCACTGACATGGAAATAATGGAGTCTTGCTAAACCAAAGTTCCTCAATCATTTCATGCCCACACTGTTTACATTAGGCTGCTTTAGCAGGTACTCTGATGAGGAGATTAAGGCTTTGTGGTAACAACATATCAGAAAAGCTGGCCCCAGAGCTTTGCAGTTGGTAAAGTGCTACACATCTCTAAATCACACCACCAGCTGCATAAGGAAGAAAGATTTCAATTTCTCCTTTTCTATTAACCATTTGCTTAACTTTTGAAGCTTTGTCCATCTATCACGCTGCTTCTCCCCTTGCAGTGGACTCGAACATTCTTTAATGTATCGTCTCATCCACAGATTCAAGGTTTCTTCACTTATTTCCTTCTTTTACACTAAAATCTAACTTTCACTCCTATCATTCCACTAAGACATTTTGAGGGTCATCAAGAACCTCTTTTTTTTTTTTAATTTTATTAAGGTCTCTATCCTGCTTCACTTTTCAGCAGCAGCTGAGAAAAATGACCATGCCCTCCCTCTGCTCTTTTAACCACACCTTATTTCTGAAGGACGGCAACCCCTGACATTCAGTCCTTGCCCCTTGCTATCTGTGTTTTGAATTGCTCTTAAGCCTTCAAAACCAGATTCTCTAATTCACATTTCCAGCTTTGGCCCCTTTACCTAGGCCATGTGTCCTTCTCGCTCTTCCATCTAGGTGCTCACAGACAACATCTCAACCGCGCACTCAAAAATCATTACTTGACATGGAGTACCTTTGTAGACAGCTAATCGTGTACATTTTATTGGGACTCTTTTCGGTGTTACTTTGAGTGTGTTTTTCTTATTGAGTCTTAGGGAGCACCCTTACCCTTAGGATGCTGACCAGCATACTTTGTCTCGCTTTTCTTTATAACACGACATTTATCACAAGGGCTGGATGATCACTGGTTTGCCTTTGTTTCCTTTTGAGTAATTTCTTCGTCCATAGAGATTTCAACTTACGGAAGTCCTCTGAAGTTCCTTTCAGAACTATATTGTTAGGAAGGTTAAGTTGGCTAGAGCTACCTCTTCTTCCCAGTCCAGATTCTTCACCTCAAAATTGTGTGCATCAAATATCTTCGCCCAGGGAGCCCCTGGTTTGGGGATTCAGGAGATAAGGACCTTCTAGAGAAGTCAGAGCTATGGACTCAGTTGGCTGAAAGCTATCTAAGTTTTTGTTTCACAGGGAACACTTTAAAGTGGCAGGTAATTTCATGCCATAACCCTAACTCCTTTCTATAGAGATGTACAGAAAATCCCTCGTTATTCTTTAATAAGCTTCATCAGTTTCGGATATCCTTACAGATTTTAGTTTTTGAGACCTTAATGATTTCTTTAGGACACAGTAGCAGGACAATGCCTAGCACCCTCATTCATAGAAGACTGATCAACAGAGTGTCATATTACTCGCATGAAAAGTTCCCTATTACAATGTGACTCATTAATAAGACGTACAGAAAAGAAAGTAGTTTTCAATGGCCCCTCAGTCATACAAAGAACCAGTCAACACAATATTCTAGTTCCCCTGACGGGTATAGCTGCCTAATGAAACTTGCATGTATATTATATAGCTTTTGTGACTGACAGAAACGAGTTGGTCAGTGTATCTACCTCATTGCTCCCACTTAGGATGTACAATGAGCATCCTCCAAAGGAGGGTGAGAGTGGGATGACATTCACTGTTCCACTTGGAAAACAGTTGTGGTTTCACTACATAAATGAGAATCTTGGATGGCACATTAGTCTTTTCTGCAATCGAATTCTGAAATCTCTGAAAGGCTGATTAACTCAAGTGAATGGAAAAAAAATGAGTTTCTGAACTTTCAATGGTAGGAGCACTATGTTACTAGGTAAGGCCCTGACAGAGCAGCCATTTCTCCTTTTTCACTGGCATTTCTTTTCCTTTACAAAATCCAACAAAGGAAAAAGGCTATTCTTTGGGAAGGACGTTTGCATAATGGCCTGCTAGTCATTGTTGATGAAGAGAATAAGTTGCAAATTTGTAATTATAAATTACAACATATCATCATTAAAAGAACTCTTTCTGAAACTCTCACTAAAGGGTTGGGTTTACAACAGAAAGTCAGAATGCCAGATGAAATGATCACTCAAAGACTGGGGACGTTTGAAACACGCTGGAAAATATTAGCAGGGACTCACACATCTGTATGACAATGTTCACAGCACCTTTATATACAATAGCCAAAAGGAGGACTAAACCAAATGCTCACTGTGGTATATACAAAATGTTGCTCTGCTTAGATTCTCACAATATTTTTACTTAAATCTCACTACAAACATCATTACTTTATGAATTCAATCAACTTCATCTATACAGAAGAATTGCATCACTAGTAGCAAGCAGAAACAATATCAACCAAATATTTTGATCAGTGAAAATTTCCATATGATCCAAAACATTCTTATGTACTACTACTAGTGACATAAGGATTCCTTTTCAGGACAATCATTAAGAGATCGACTTACCAAACTTGCCTTTAGCAAGTTGCTCTGAAGGTCTTGAATTTGGGCCGCTTGATGTTTGATGGTTGCTTCTTGCCTGGCATTTTTAACCTTTAGCCTAAAATGCAGATCTCAAGATAATTATTCTCACACATAATTTTAAAACTGTATCGTGTAATTTCTGAACAAGTGAGGGTATTACAGATTCTTAAAATTGTATCAAGAGGATGATTTGGCAATTGTGCCAATTTTCTCGTTGTGTTTTGTGGCAATGGTGCAAAATTGAGAGATAAGATGCCAAAATTTTGCATTGCAAAATAGCTCAAAGCTGGAATCTGTATCCAGCTTGACAACGATATACTCGCATAACTAATACATTTCTCATAGTACACTCCTTATCTGCTTTATAAATAAACAAGTTATTTTCTGTGAGGTTTAAATTATACTTTAGCATATGATCTTTAATCTTCTCAGCGTATCTTTCGGCCTCTGCATGTCGTTCCTGTGCTTCTTGTAACTAAAATAAAGAAAAAATAATACTTTTAAATACTGTCAATCTAGTTGAACACCATCACCTGTTTCTGTAACTAAACGTTTTTGTTTTTTTTTTTTTTTCTTATTTTATACTTGAAAGAGAGACAGAGAGGGAGAGAGCACACAGAAGTAGGAAGGGAGTCAGAGGGAGAGACAGAGAAAAAGGTAAGCAGGCTGCAAGCTCAGGGTGAAGCCTGATGTGGGGCTCGGTCTCATGACCGGTCTCATGATGTGGGGTTTGGGATCATGACCTGAGTGGAAATTAAGAGTCAGGACGCTCAACCAACTAAGCCGCCTAAGCACCCCTGTAACTAAAATCTCATTGGAGCCAGCCACACTCTCCTCTACATGCTGAATGATGGCTACTTTTAGGTCATAACAAAAGAGTTCCGCTTCTACAACAGAGACTATGGCCTACAAAGCCGAAAACGTTTCAATACTCTTCCAGAATAGTTGACCAATCTTACTCTCCTACAAAAACATAACGTTGTTAATGGTTTTAAATTATATATGATGAGATAAAAATACAAATGTATCTACTGGTCAAATGGAGGAAATATAGGAAATTACCTTATGGTAAACATTTCTGTTTTCATATTCCAAGCACCATATCAACTATGATTTTCAATATTCACATAGGTGAATGACATTGCTGTTCTCGTGATTATGAAACTGAATATGCTGTTTTCCGTGACAACGAGATATTTCATGGAAGAGTTTGACAAGCAGTATCCTAGTAGGAGCCAGAAAGCCTGGGTCTGAATTCCCAATTCTGCTGGTTATGAGCTGTATGACCTTAAGCACAGTACCTAAAACTTCCGTGTCTCAGTCTCTAAATCTGTAAAATGAAAGTAATAACAGCACCTACTGGGGTACCTGAGTGGCTCAGCCGGGTCAGCGTCTGGCTCTTGATTTCTGCTCAGGACATGATCTCAGGGTCACGTGATTGAGCCCCACATCCAGCTCTGCGTGGATAGCGAGGAGCCTGCTTGGCATTCTCTCTCTCACTCCCTCCCTCTCTCTCTCTCTCTCTCTCTCTCCCTACCTGCTCTTCCCACAATCTCTGTCTGTCTGTCTCTCTCTCTCTCTTTCTCTCTCTCTCTCAAAATAAAGAATCTTATAAAAGTGATCTGAAAAATAAATAATAATAGGATCTACCTCACTGGGATCTTGGGAATATAAAATTAGGAAATAATACGTGAACAACTTAGAAGGGTACGTGGCACATAGTCAGCTCTAAGTGTATGCATTTAGCCTGATTACTGTTGCTGTATTTTGTGTTCCAATACAATGTGATAGTTTAGGCAGGTGGCATGCCAATACAAGTGGTCCCCTATACACATTATACTGAAGTCATTCTTCATACCACCGCAAGTGGCAGCAAATGGGGAGCATGAGGCCCAGAATCTCTCCTCAGTACTTCACACAACTTTCGCCAATGCCACTAGCAAACAGTACTTGTTTTTTCCCACTTACAATACTTTTAACTAACTCCCTGTCTATACTACTCAGTGGACAATACTCACGGACTACGGTACAAATAGCACCTCTTACACTGAGTAATAGATGCTTTACATGACCATCAGAGGCAAGGGAAAGCCACTGACATGGAAATAATGGAGTCTTGCTAAACCAAAGTTCCTCAATCATTTCATGCCCACACTGTTTACATTAGGCTGCTTTAGCAGGTACTCTGATGAGGAGATTAAGGCTTTGTGGTAACAACATATCAGAAAAGCTGGCCCCAGAGCTTTGCAGTTGGTAAAGTGCTACACATCTCTAAATCACACCACCAGCTGCATAAGGAAGAAAGATTTCAATTTCTCCTTTTCTATTAACCATTTGCTTAACTTTTGAAGCTTTGTCCATCTATCACGCTGCTTCTCCCCTTGCAGTGGACTCGAACATTCTTTAATGTATCGTCTCATCCACAGATTCAAGGTTTCTTCACTTATTTCCTTCTTTTACACTAAAATCTAACTTTCACTCCTATCATTCCACTAAGACATTTTGAGGGTCATCAAGAACCTCTTTTTTTTTTTTAATTTTATTAAGGTCTCTATCCTGCTTCACTTTTCAGCAGCAGCTGAGAAAAATGACCATGCCCTCCCTCTGCTCTTTTAACCACACCTTATTTCTGAAGGACGGCAACCCCTGACATTCAGTCCTTGCCCCTTGCTATCTGTGTTTTGAATTGCTCTTAAGCCTTCAAAACCAGATTCTCTAATTCACATTTCCAGCTTTGGCCCCTTTACCTAGGCCATGTGTCCTTCTCGCTCTTCCATCTAGGTGCTCACAGACAACATCTCAACCGCGCACTCAAAAATCATTACTTGACATGGAGTACCTTTGTAGACAGCTAATCGTGTACATTTTATTGGGACTCTTTTCGGTGTTACTTTGAGTGTGTTTTTCTTATTGAGTCTTAGGGAGCACCCTTACCCTTAGGATGCTGACCAGCATACTTTGTCTCGCTTTTCTTTATAACACGACATTTATCACAAGGGCTGGATGATCACTGGTTTGCCTTTGTTTCCTTTTGAGTAATTTCTTCGTCCATAGAGATTTCAACTTACGGAAGTCCTCTGAAGTTCCTTTCAGAACTATATTGTTAGGAAGGTTAAGTTGGCTAGAGCTACCTCTTCTTCCCAGTCCAGATTCTTCACCTCAAAATTGTGTGCATCAAATATCTTCGCCCAGGGAGCCCCTGGTTTGGGGATTCAGGAGATAAGGACCTTCTAGAGAAGTCAGAGCTATGGACTCAGTTGGCTGAAAGCTATCTAAGTTTTTGTTTCACAGGGAACACTTTAAAGTGGCAGGTAATTTCATGCCATAACCCTAACTCCTTTCTATAGAGATGTACAGAAAATCCCTCGTTATTCTTTAATAAGCTTCATCAGTTTCGGATATCCTTACAGATTTTAGTTTTTGAGACCTTAATGATTTCTTTAGGATGCAGTAGCAGGACAATGCCTAGCACCCTCATTCATAGAAGACTGATCAACAGAGTGTCATATTACTCGCATGAAAAGTTCCCTATTACAATGTGACTCATTAATAAGACGTACAGAAAAGAAAGTAGTTTTCAATGGCCCCTCAGTCATACAAAGAACCAGTCAACACAATATTCTAGTTCCCCTGACGGGTATAGCTGCCTAATGAAACTTGCATGTATATTATATAGCTTTTGTGACTGACAGAAACGAGTTGGTCAGTGTATCTACCTCATTGCTCCCACTTAGGATGTACAATGAGCATCCTCCAAAGGAGGGTGAGAGTGGGATGACATTCACTGTTCCACTTGGAAAACAGTTGTGGTTTCACTACATAAATGAGAATCTTGGATGGCACATTAGTCTTTTCTGCAATCGAATTCTGAAATCTCTGAAAGGCTGATTAACTCAAGTGAATGGAAAAAAAATGAGTTTCTGAACTTTCAATGGTAGGAGCACTATGTTACTAGGTAAGGCCCTGACAGAGCAGCCATTTCTCCTTTTTCACTGGCATTTCTTTTCCTTTACAAAATCCAACAAAGGAAAAAGGCTATTCTTTGGGAAGGACGTTTGCATAATGGCCTGCTAGTCATTGTTGATGAAGAGAATAAGTTGCAAATTTGTAATTATAAATTACAACATATCATCATTAAAAGAACTCTTTCTGAAACTCTCACTAAAGGGTTGGGTTTACAACAGAAAGTCAGAATGCCAGATGAAATGATCACTCAAAGACTGGGGACGTTTGAAACACGCTGGAAAATATTAGCAGGGACTCACACATCTGTATGACAATGTTCACAGCACCTTTATATACAATAGCCAAAAGGAGGACTAAACCAAATGCTCACTGTGGTATATACAAAATGTTGCTCTGCTTAGATTCTCACAATATTTTTACTTAAATCTCACTACAAACATCATTACTTTATGAATTCAATCAACTTCATCTATACAGAAGAATTGCATCACTAGTAGCAAGCAGAAACAATATCAACCAAATATTTTGATCAGTGAAAATTTCCATATGATCCAAAACATTCTTATGTACTACTACTAGTGACATAAGGATTCCTTTTCAGGACAATCATTAAGAGATCGACTTACCAAACTTGCCTTTAGCAAGTTGCTCTGAAGGTCTTGAATTTGGGCCGCTTGATGTTTGATGGTTGCTTCTTGCCTGGCATTTTTAACCTTTAGCCTAAAATGCAGATCTCAAGATAATTATTCTCACACATAATTTTAAAACTGTATCGTGTAATTTCTGAACAAGTGAGGGTATTACAGATTCTTAAAATTGTATCAAGAGGATGATTTGGCAATTGTGCCAATTTTCTCGTTGTGTTTTGTGGCAATGGTGCAAAATTGAGAGATAAGATGCCAAAATTTTGCATTGCAAAATAGCTCAAAGCTGGAATCTGTATCCAGCTTGACAACGATATACTCGCATAACTAATACATTTCTCATAGTACACTCCTTATCTGCTTTATAAATAAACAAGTTATTTTCTGTGAGGTTTAAATTATACTTTAGCATATGATCTTTAATCTTCTCAGCGTATCTTTCGGCCTCTGCATGTCGTTCCTGTGCTTCTTGTAACTAAAATAAAGAAAAAATAATACTTTTAAATACTGTCAATCTAGTTGAACACCATCACCTGTTTCTGTAACTAAACGTTTTTGTTTTTTTTTTTTTTCTTATTTTATACTTGAAAGAGAGACAGAGAGGGAGAGAGCACACACAAGTAGGAAGGGAGTCAGAGGGAGAGACAGAGAAAAAGGTAAGCAGGCTGCAAGCTCAGGGTGAAGCCTGATGTGGGGCTCGGTCTCATGACCGGTCTCATGATGTGGGGTTTGGGATCATGACCTGAGTGGAAATTAAGAGTCAGGACGCTCAACCAACTAAGCCGCCTAAGCACCCCTGTAACTAAAATCTCATTGGAGCCAGCCACACTCTCCTCTACATGCTGAATGATGGCTACTTTTAGGTCATAACAAAAGAGTTCCGCTTCTACAACAGAGACTATGGCCTACAAAGCCGAAAACGTTTCAATACTCTTCCAGAATAGTTGACCAATCTTACTCTCCTACAAAAACATAACGTTGTTAATGGTTTTAAATTATATATGATGAGATAAAAATACAAATGTATCTACTGGTCAAATGGAGGAAATATAGGAAATTACCTTATGGTAAACATTTCTGTTTTCATATTCCAAGCACCATATCAACTATGATTTTCAATATTCACATAGGTGAATGACATTGCTGTTCTCGTGATTATGAAACTGAATATGCTGTTTTCCGTGACAACGAGATATTTCATGGAAGAGTTTGACAAGCAGTATCCTAGTAGGAGCCAGAAAGCCTGGGTCTGAATTCCCAATTCTGCTGGTTATGAGCTGTATGACCTTAAGCACAGTACCTAAAACTTCCGTGTCTCAGTCTCTAAATCTGTAAAATGAAAGTAATAACAGCACCTACTGGGGTACCTGAGTGGCTCAGCCGGGTCAGCGTCTGGCTCTTGATTTCTGCTCAGGACATGATCTCAGGGTCACGTGATTGAGCCCCACATCCAGCTCTGCGTGGATAGCGAGGAGCCTGCTTGGCATTCTCTCTCTCACTCCCTCCCTTTCTCTCTCTCTCTCTCTCCCCCTACCTGCTCTTCCCACAATGTCTGTCTGTCTCTCTCTCTCTTTCTCTCTCTCTCTCAAAATAAAGAATCTTATAAAAGTGATCTGAAAAATAAATAATAATAGGATCTACCTCACTGGGATCTTGGGAATATAAAATTAGGAAATAATACGTGAACAACTTAGAAGGGTACGTGGCACATAGTCAGCTCTAAGTGTATGCATTTAGCATGATTACTGTTGCTATATTTTGCGTTCCAATACAATGAGATAGTTAAGGCAGGTGGCATGCCAATACAAGTGGTCCCCTATACACATTATACCGAAGTCATTCTTCATACCACCGCAAGTGGCAGCAAATGGGGAGCATGAGGCCCAGAATCTCTCCTCAGTACTTCACACAACTTTCGCCAATGCCACTAGCAAACAGTACTTGTTTTTTCCCACTTACAATACTTTTAACTAACTCCCTGTCTATACTACTCAGTGGACAATACTCACGGACTACGGTACAAATAGCACCTCTTACACTGAGTAATAGATGCTTTACATGACCATCAGAGGCAAGGGAAAGCCACTGACATGGAAATAATGGAGTCTTGCTAAACCAAAGTTCCTCAATCATTTCATGCCCACACTGTTTACATTAGGCTGCTTTAGCAGGTACTCTGATGAGGAGATTAAGGCTTTGTGGTAACAACATATCAGAAAAGCTGGCCCCAGAGCTTTGCAGTTGGTAAAGTGCTACACATATCTAAATCACACCACCAGCTGCATAAGGAAGAAAGATTTCAATTTCTCCTTTTCTATTAACCATTTGCTTAACTTTTGAAGCTTTGTCCATCTATCACGCTGCTTCTCCCCTTGCAGTGGACTCGAACATTCTTTAATGTATCGTCTCATCCACAGATTCAAGGTTTCTTCACTTATTTCCTTCTTTTACACTAAAATCTAACTTTCACTCCTATCATTCCACTAAGACATTTTGAGGGTCATCAAGAACCTCTTTTTTTTTTTTAATTTTATTAAGGTCTCTATCCTGCTTCACTTTTCAGCAGCAGCTGAGAAAAATGACCATGCCCTCCCTCTGCTCTTTTAACCACACCTTATTTCTGAAGGACGGCAACCCCTGACATTCAGTCCTTGCCCCTTGCTATCTGTGTTTTGAATTGCTCTTAAGCCTTCAAAACCAGATTCTCTAATTCACATTTCCAGCTTTGGCCCCTTTACCTAGGCCATGTGTCCTTCTCGCTCTTCCATCTAGGTGCTCACAGACAACATCTCAACCGCGCACTCAAAAATCATTACTTGACATGGAGTACCTTTGTAGACAGCTAATCGTGTACATTTTATTGGGACTCTTTTCGGTGTTACTTTGAGTGTGTTTTTCTTATTGAGTCTTAGGGAGCACCCTTACCCTTAGGATGCTGACCAGCATACTTTGTCTCGCTTTTCTTTATAACACGACATTTATCACAAGGGCTGGATGATCACTGGTTTGCCTTTGTTTCCTTTTGAGTAATTTCTTCGTCCATAGAGATTTCAACTTACGGAAGTCTTCTGAAGTTCCTTTCAGACCCATACTTGACTATATTGTTAGGAAGGTTAAGTTGGCTAGAGCTACCTCTTCTTCCCAGTCCAGATTCTTCACCTCAAAATTGTGTGCATCAAATATCTTCACCCAGGAGCCCCTGGTTTGGGGATTCAGGAGATAAGGACCTTCTAGAGAAGTCAGAGCTATGGACTCAGTTGGCTGAAAGCTATCTAAGTTTTTGTTTCACAGGGAACACTTTAAAGTGGCAGGTAATTTCATGCCATAACCCTAACTCCTTTCTATAGAGATGTACAGAAAATCCCTCGTTATTCTTTAATAAGCTTCATCAGTTTCGGATATCCTTACAGATTTTAGTTTTTGAGACCTTAATGATTTCTTTAGGATGCAGTAGCAGGACAATGCCTAGCACCCTCATTCATAGAAGACTGATCAACAGAGTGTCATATTACTCGCATGAAAAGTTCCCTATTACAATGTGACTCATTAATAAGACGTACAGAAAAGAAAGTAGTTTTCAATGGCCCCTCAGTCATACAAAGAACCAGTCAACACAATATTCTAGTTCCCCTGACGGGTATAGCTGCCTAATGAAACTTGCATGTATATTATATAGCTTTTGTGACTGACAGAAACGAGTTGGTCAGTGTATCTACCTCATTGCTCCCACTTAGGATGTACAATGAGCATCCTCCAAAGGAGGGTGAGAGTGGGATGACATTTACTGTTCCACTTGGAAAACAGTTGTGGTTTCACTACATAAATGAGAATCTTGGATGGCACATTAGTCTTTTCTGCAATCGAATTCTGAAATCTCTGAAAGGCTCATTAACTCAAGTGAATGGAAAAAGAAATGAGTTTCTGAACTTTCAATGGTAGGAGCACTATGTTACTAGGTAAGGCCCTGACAGAGCAGCCATTTCTCCTTTTTCACTGGCATTTCTTTTCCTTTACAAAATCCAACAAGGAGAAAAGTCCATTCCTTTGAGAAGGACATTTGCATAATGATCTGCTGTTCATTGTTAATGAAGAGAATAAATTGCAAACTTGTAATTACAAATTACAACAAATCATCATTAAAATAAACCGTTCTCAAACTCTCACTGAAGGCATGAGATTACAAGAGAATGTCAGAATTCAAGATCGAATGATCACTCAAAATTGGGGACGTTTGAAACATGCTGAAAAATAGTAGCAGGGAGTCTCACACATCTGTATGCCAACGTTCACAGCAGCATTATTAACAGTAGCCAAAGGTGGACTAAAATGTTCAATGTGGTATATATAAAATGTTGCTTTTTTTAGATTCTCACAATGTTTTTTTATGAAAATCTCACTATAAACATCATTACTTTATGAATTCAATCAACTTCATCTATATAGAAGAATTACATCGCTAGTGGCAAGTAGGAACAATATCAACCAAACCTTTGCAACAGTTAGATTTTCCATGGGATCCAAAACATTCTTATGTACTACTACTAGTGAAATACGGATTCCTTTTCAGTAGGACAGACATTAAGAGATCGACTTACCAAACTTGTCTTTATCACGTTGTTCTCAAGATCTTGAATCTGGGCCGCTTGATGTTTGATGGTTGCTTCTTGTGTGGCATTTTTAACCTGTAGCCTAAAATGCAGATCTTAACATAATTGTTCTCACACATAAATTTAAAACAACATCAGATACTTTCTGAACAAATGAGGGTATTACAGAAATCCTTAAAATGTTGTCAAGAGGAAGATTTGGGAATTGTGCCATTTTTCTCATCGTGTTTTGTGGATAAGGTGCAAAATTCAGAGATAATATGCCACAATTCTGCATTTAAAAATAGCTCAAAGCTGGTATTTGTATCCAGCTTAACAATGATATACTGGCATAACTAATACATTTCCAATACCACACTGTTTATCTGCTTTATAAATAAACAAGTTATTTTCTGTGAGGTTTAAATTATACTTTTGCACATGATCTTTCATCTCCTCAGCATATCTTACGGCCTCTCCATGTCGTTCCTGTTCTTCTTGCAACTAAAATAGAGAAAAAATAATTTTCACCACTGAAAATCCAGTAGAAAACCATCATCTGTTTCTTTAACTAATTTTTTTTTTTACTTGAGAGAGAGACAGAGAGAGAGAGAGCATGCAGAAGTGGGGGAGAGAGACAGAGGGAGAGACAGAGAAAATTGTAAGCAGGCTGCTAGCTCAGGGCGAAGCCTGATGTGGGGCTCGGTCTCATGACCGGTCTCATGATGTGGGATTTGGGATCATGACCTGAGTGGAAATTAAGAGTCAGGACCTCAGCCAACTAACCCACCCAAGCGCCACTGTAAGTAAAATATTTTTGGAGCCAGCCACCCTCTCCTCTACATGCTGATTGATGGCTACTTTGAGATCATAACAAAAGAGTTCAGCTTCTACAACAGAGACTATGGCCTACAAAGATGAAATGTTTCAATACTCTTACAGAATAGTTTACCAACCATACTCTCCTACAAAAACATAACATCGTCAATGTTTTTAAATTATATATGATCACATAAATGTACAAATGTATCTATTGGTCAAATGGAGGATATATAGGAATTTACTTTATGGTAAACATTTCTATTTTCATATTCCAAGCACCACATCAACTATGATTTTACATATTCACATAGGTGAATTACGTTCCTATTCTCGTGATTATGAAACTGAACACGCTGTTTTCAGTGACAAGATATTTCATGGAAGAATTTGAGAAGCAATATCCTAGTAGGGGCCAGAATGCCTGGGTCTGATTTCCCAGTTCTGCTCATTATGAGCTGTATGACCTTGAGCACACTACCTAAAACTTCCATGTCTCAATCTCTGCATCTGTAAAATGAAGGTAATAATAGCACCTACTGGGGTACCTGAGTGGCTCAGTCGGTTCAGTGTTTGGCTCTTGATTTCAGCTCAGGACATGATCACAGGATCATGTAATTGAGCCCCACATCAAGCTCTGCATGGACAGTGAGGAGCCTGCTTGGGATTCTCTCTCTCTCTCTCTCTCTCTCCCTTTTTCTCTCTCTCCCTTCATGCCCTTCCCCAAAATCTCTCTGTCTCTCTGTCTCTCTCTCTCTCTCTCTCAAAACAAAGGACTTTAAAAAAGTGATCTCAAAATAAATAATAATAGTATCTACCCCACTGGGATGTTGGGAAGATTACATTAGGAAATAATAGATGAACAACTTAGAAGGGTACGTGGCACATAGCTCTAAATGTCTGCATGTAGCATGATTACTGTTGCTGTAGTTTGTGTTCCAATACAATGTGATAGTTTAGGCAGGTGGCCTGCCAATACAAGTTTTCCCCTATACAAATTATACTGAAGTTATTCTTCATTCCACCGCAAGTGGTAGCAAATGGGGAGCATGAGGCCCAGAATATTTCCTCAGTACTTCAAAAAACTTTGCCAATGCCACTAGCCAACAGTACTTTTTTCCACTTATAATCCTTTTAACTTACTTCCTCTCTAAACCACTGAGTGGACAATGCTCACAGACTACGGTACAAATAGCACCTCCTTGACTGAGTAGTAGATCCTTTACATGACCGTCAGAGGCAAGGGAAAGCCACTGACATGGAAATAAATGAGTCTTGCGAAACTAAAGTTCCTCAATCATTTCACGTCCATACTCTTTACGTTAGGCTGCTTTAGCATGTACTCTGATGAAGAGATTAAGGGTTTGGGGTAAAAGCATATCAGAAAAGCTGTCCCCAGATATTTGCATTGGTAAAGTAATACAAATCTATAAATCAAAGTTCTGGCTGTGTAAGAAAGAAAGACAAATTTAGCATGCTTTTTCATAGTGAGAGGGAAAAAAAAACCCTAAACATTTGATTGAACATTTCTCCTCTATTTGATTAAGTGCTTTCATTAATAGTTTTACTTATATAAGCGTGTGTGTGTGTCTTTGTGTGTGTGTATAGAGATCTATACATATTTTTTAACGTTTATTTTTTGATACAGAGCACGAGACTGAGTGGCGCAGAACGTGAGGGACACAACAGATCCAATTAGGCTCTGCTGACAGCAGAAAGCCCGATGCAGGGCTCCATCTCAAGAACGTGGAGATCATGACCTGAGCCAAAGGCAGACTCTGATCAGACTGGAGCCAGCCAGGCACCCCTCAATTTAGTATTTCATTTCTTAGCATACATTTAGAATAAAAGCTTTGCTATACCAATGTTTCCAAGAAGAATTTACTGATACAGTATAAAGTACTTAATTTTATCGGAAAAACTGTTAAGTTAAAGTCTTTTCAATTTATACAAGGATAAGTACCACACGTATCAAATATTACTATCCCTTAAATTTATACTTAGGAAGACGAAATTACCTGTCATGAAAAAAATAAAAACAATGTCAAATAAAGGACTAAATTGTTCTGCACAGGCTACATGACAAGTGTCAAGAGAGTTAAAGCTAATGGGAGTTACAACAGTCAGAGAAAGTTCATTGGAAAGGAGACTGTGAGCCAAGTCTGAATAACATCGGTTTACTCGAGAGGAACAGAAACTAAAAAGACAGTAAGGACAGCATGCGTAACGGCTGAGAGATGGTGAAATCAACCCAATTAACTCAGAGGATAAAATCTGATGGCAGAGACATTAAAAACAGGTGTCCACACAAGAACTACATAAATGTTCATAAGCAGCAGTGTTAATAGGCAAGAAATGGACACAACCCAAAGGTCCATCAACTGATGAATGAACAAGGGCCTTAACCCACAATGGAGTACTGTTTGACAATAAAGGCAAATGAAGCACTGATATAAGCTGTAACCAACACAGATGAACCCAGAAAACATTAAGTAAAGTTAGCTAGTCCCAAGGGACCACACGTTGTGTGACTCCATTTATATAAAATATTCACAAGAGGCAACTCCATTGAGAGACCAAGTAGTGGACTGGTGGTTGCCTGAGGCTGGGGGCAACGGGTAAGGGTTTCCTTTCAGGGTGACGAAAACATTCTACTTGATGGCAGTGATGGTTGCACGAGTGTACACAGAGACAGTGAACTGTGCGTGGCAAATGGGTGACTTTTATGGTATGTGTTTTGTACCTCAAAATAGCTTAAAAAAAAAACCCAATGGCAGGACACAGAGAATGTTCTTAATTCTCACTTTTGGGTGCCCATACTATACATGATCTGAATATTTCCGTGCTTTGACAATATGTGTAAAAGGCAAAGAAAATGAAGGAAATGCCGAAGTTCAAGTGGTTTGTTAAGTGATCTTTCTGTACAAGTCATCCTGAAATCAATATGCATTCTTCTCAAAAGTGAAGATGAGAACTAAGACAATTATCTGAAACATCCCATTAAACATTATCTTCTGATTTGATCCAGCTTGCCTCATCATGGTAATAGAGATATCATTAAAAAACATTGTTTAGTAGGGGACAAAAGTCTCTTGGGACACCTGGGTGGCTACGTCAGTTAAGCGTCCAATTCTTGCTTTCAGCTCAGGTCATGATCTCATGGTTCATGAGACTGAGCCTCACACTGGCTCTACACTGACAGCATGGAGCCTGCTTGGGATTCTCTCTCTCTCCTCTCTCTGCCCCTCCCCTGTTAACACGCATGCACACACTCTCTCTCACTCTTTTTCTCTCAAAATAAATAAATAAACTGTCACAAAAATTTTAAATTAAAGAAAGAACGAAAAAAGTCTCTCAATTTCTGTGGGGAAGGATACAAAAGCCTCAACTTTCCTAAGAGTAAGTATTATAAGAAAACAATGTATAACACAAATAGGAGAAGGAGAGGCAGAAGTTTATGAAATAAATGCATTGTAAAGATACTACAATCATAATAAATTAATTATAATGAAAATACCAAAGAAAGAGGTCCATGGAAATTGGTATCCTAAAACACTTTATATTATTTAACCAGCTATAAGTTAGCTGTTGACAGGTTACATTTACTACATACCTGACTTCTGATTTGAGCTAATTTCTTCTTGAGATCCCGTGTTTCATCTTCCAGACGAAGATATGACGTAACCTCTGGGGAAGCCTCTGACATAGACTGTTTCTTCAGAGTATCAGCCAGTTCTTGTTGAAGTTGTCTCGCAACTACCTAATAAGACATTTCTGTTACTGATTTTCTAAATCATCTTATTATTAAATTATGTTAATAATAGACAACTCTCACATACGTACTTTGAGAAATATCAACACATACATCAATTCACCGTCTTTTTGTAACACATACACATTCCTGTTCACTGAATTCAGTTAAAGACACAAAAGGTGTTATCTCCCTGCCTAGTTCTGATATTTTATGGTGTCTCTTTCCAGTCTTAGCACGACAATTTCATCCTGCAACATGTGGTTTTTATGCAACCGATCTTGTGTTTTCTCATGATTATCAGAAAGCTAAGTAAAACCAAGCACATTTTCAGATAGCACTCAATAAAATGGCAGTATCATGATTTTCTTTGAAATGAAAGTATAATCTGTGTTTAAACAATGAAAAGGTTGCAGGGGGTGCCAGTGTGGTTCAGTTGGTTGAGTGTCTGACCCTTGATTTTGGCTCAGGGAATGATCTCACATTCTGTGGGTTCAAGCCTCGCATCAGGCTCTGTGCTGACAGTCAGGAGCCTGCTCAGGATTCTCACTCTCCCTCTCCCTGCCCCTCCCCTTCTTGCATTCTCTCTCTCTCTCTAATGAATAAAGAAACATGAAAAGAAAGAAAGAAAGAAAGAAAGAAAGAAGGAAAGAAAGAAAAAGAGAGAAAAAAAAGAGGAAGGAAGGAAGGAGGAAGAAAGGAAGGAAGGAAGGCAGGCAGGCAGGCAGGCAGGCAGGAAGGAAGGAAGGAAGGTTACAGGAAGTGAATATCCAACTGGAAAAAAATAACGTTGGCTCCAAATCTCAAATTTTAGACAAGCATAAGTTCCCAAAAGTTCAGAACTTTAACTGAAGATAATGAAGGCATGAAAGTAAAAAAGAATTTGTGAGAAAAATGTTCAGAATCTCAGAATTGGAAAAGCCTTTCTCTGACTTACAACAAACCAGAAGGCCTAAAATAAAAGATTAATAAATCTGATTATACTTAAAAATTGAGTTTACAGTAGATATCGAACACAGCGACCCCACAGTAAAATCCTTAGCTCTGCATATACTCGGACAGATTAAATTTCCTAAAATTCTTCTTTCCTGAGAATATTTCATAGATATCTACTTTGCTACCATTTCTATAGTCAGTTATAAGAATTATATCTATTGATAACTGAAAAATGTAGGCACTGTACTATAATAGAAACACTTCTACATACATCAATGAACTCATTTGGTTATCACAATTCTAGAATGGAGAGATTAAAACGGTGAGCTGCAGGACTCTCCCCAGGTCTTCTCACTCCACAACTAGTGCTCTTGCACCAACCGCTGCCACTTCTCTAGTGTAAATACACAAGTACGAAAGAAGTCTTGGATTTCAAAATACTCATAGGAAATAAGGTGAAATTTATACATCTCTTAGAAAACCATGAGATTATTTACTGCTGCAATAACTTGCATTTCCTCTTCATGTTGAAAACAGTAATAAATATAAAAGAGGGGAAATACACTCAGCTATTTTATTAGGAATAAAATATCTATCAATAAATTATCATTAAGTATATACCACAGCATACCATTGTTATCAAAAGTTCCTTGTAATGAAATAGGATGCTACTTGAAGCCAAAGTGTTACTTTTCTCAAAAGTAGGAGACTTGATACCGAAAATATGATCAGTGAACTGGCTACACTTGTCCTCCTGCCCATTAGCGGAAGTATTCACCTAAACTATTAATATATCAAGGCAGTGAAGTAACTGTTCAAAACTAAAACACATGTTGCTAGTAGCAATAGTTTTGAGATTAGGGAAAGCTCATCAGTTCCTACAGAAAGTAATAAAAGCCTCTCCTTTGGACGAGGACATTATGAATGTCACTAGTTGTTGCAGACAATGCATTTAATCAAGAGTATTATTTTATCCAGTGAAGCAAAAATGCCACCGTCCCCCATGACCCTCCACAAAATATATGTGCTTTTAAAATCCTCTATAGTTTCCATGATGAACAGAGTTCAGTTTCATGTGTACATACATATATATATATATACACACACATACACATATATATATATATACACACACACACACATATGTATACACACACACACACACACACACACGGAGAAAAAAGTAATAATAACTAAAAAATAGAATGTATACAAATACATACACACATGTACTTCAAAATAACTAAAGAAGATACCTTAGAATTAGTTTTCTTATGAGCCATTTCTAGCTCCTTTTGCTTGCAAAAGAGATTGTTTAGGCTTCCATCTTGTAAGACTCTGGCCTTCTGTTCTGGAGAAAGTTGCCACTGAGTGTCACTGTGCTCTTCTACAACCTGGAGACACATTTCATTATGATTCTGGTCTCATACCGTTAAAAAAAGAAGGTCAAAAGCTGAAGAGGAGAACTTTAAAAAAAATGTTCAAAAGAACATAATCCCATGTTTTAATTTATTTTAAACCTAAATAATATATATTGAGTCAAAGGGATACTATAAAATATATATGTATAATATTACACTATGTAATATAGATGGAAATACAGTTTTTATCAAAAACTGATTTACCTGATTTTTTGTGGCCTTCAATTCCGTGTTTAGCATTCTAAGAGCGAGTTCAACTTGTTGTTTTGTTTCAACTTCTTTCTTATATTCGTCTTCTTTCCTTCTTAACTTTTCCCTAATATTTTCATATAACATATCAGCATTTCTTCTTTCTTCTTCTTCTTCTTGTTTTAAGGTACATCTGCAATTACATGTGCTTCTTTTAAAATTTGTTTTGTTAGACATAAAAAGTTCATTTTATGATACGGTTCCACATAAGTTGGCTTATTATCCAAATGAAAAATTTCTATGTTCTCCAATTGTTTTCCTTGTAAGGCTCATGTTTTTAATTTGTCACTTCAATCTCTTCCAAACCATATACAGTTGAAAAGAAGCCAGGAGAAAGCATTATGCAACTTCGTTAGTTTTAGTCAAGTAATAACTCTGGTAGATGTTGTAGGAAAGGAAGTTTGAAATTATTCAGGAAAGTTAGAGTTGAAAATTACCCCCTTTCCCACAGGTATAATTATTCCTCCATAGGACAGATAATTCAGTTTCTCATTAAAAAGAGAAGTTGCTGTTTATAAGCAAGTTTATCAATTCACTGGAAATAAAATTTCCACTTGACAAAACCTTACAGGTACCTCCAAAAATGATGTGCAGTGAAAGAGAGCATCTGTGGATGTTGTTTACACAACATACACGTGCAGATTACTGTCATCCAAGACTACGCTGACGAGTCGAATATCTGTTGCCTATACCTTTTGTTTCTTCTTCCACAACACTTGCAACTTACCTTGTTGATGATTACCTACTTTAGGAATCACTTAAACATCCCTTCTAGAACAACACAGGATACGTATTAATTAAGTAAACAATAAAGAGTAATATGACCTTTCAGCATACACTTTTGAATTAATTTTATCTACCTATGACAGAGATGCTGAAAAAACTTCTCAGTAACCACTTTCCGTATTACTTTTTTGTTAATGTTTATTCATTTTTGAGAGAGAAAGGGAGAGCCCATGCATACAAAGGGGGGGCAGAGAGAGAGAGAGAGGGAGGCAGAAAATCTGAAGTGGGCTCTGCACTGACAACACACAGCTCGATGTGGGGCTCGAACTCACGAACCCTAAGATCATGAACTGAGCCAAAGTCGGACGCTTGACTGACTGAGCCACCCAGGCGCCCCCCTTTTACTTTGTTTAAATTTTTTATTGAGAGAGAGATGACACAAGTGAGTGAGGGTGGAGAGAGGGAAAGAGAGACAGAATCCCACGAGGGGCAGACAGAGAGGGAGAGACAGAGTGAGAGAAGAGGAGCTCATCCGAAGCGGGGCTCGTGCTCACCCAAAGCAGGGCTCGAGCCCGCCCAAAGCAAGGCTCAAACTCACGAGATCATCACCTGAGCCGAAGCCAGATGCTTAACCAGCTGAGCCACCCAGGCACCCCCACTTTACCTTTTAACACCTGCATGTTAAGAAGCAAACGGAATCAATTTGGGGGAATTTTACTGTCTTGAGAAAAATGACCATTTTATACTCTGTTGGTAGGTACAGAAAGTAATATAAACTTTCCTGAGAACAATTTAAAAATATGGATCAAAGACCTTTTTAAAAATTTTTATACTTTAACCAGATTACATTATATTGAAGAATTGACTCCAAGCAAGTAACCAGACATGTAGAAACAGATTTATATAAAAGACATTCCTGACAGCATCAATTAAAATACTGAAAGATGAAAAACAAGCAGAATTCAATCTCTTAAATAATGATGTTTCTTGGACTATGGTGTACTTTCATATGGCCATTAAAATTGTGATTTGGAATATACATTAAAGTATTAGAAGTATTCACTGTTAAGAACTTGCTGTGTTATTGCCAAGAATCGCACACCTCACAACACTAAACAAGTATTCTTTCCAGGAAAATCCCATAAGGTAAGTCAGCAATTACGAAACTGCCCCTACACATCTGTAGTATAAAAGGAAACAGTTGAAATATTTCCTTAAAGCCAAGATGCTGTACCTCAAACTGCAGAATTCACGTTCCCATTCCACTTTTTGATGTTCTAACCATGATATCATGTCTTTGGATTCCTGTAGCTCGTTTTGTAGTGCACTAACCATTTTGTCCATTTTTGTCATTTTTCCCATAAGAAGTTTACAGTGATTTTTGTTAAGTTTCCTTAATTTCTCATAGGAAACACGTATATCTTGGATTTTCAAGAAGCCAGCATAATCTGCATCAGAGAAGAAACAGAAATAAAATAGATGAGTACTTTTTGCATATACAGGCCTGTGCATCTTCAATTCACTCATTCACACATTGAGTAAATATATACCTTCAATGGAAGATGTTATACTCTGCTCTACAATTGCAATAGAGAAGACCCCTGGCTATCGATTAGCTTAAAGTCTAGTGAAGGAGAAAGACAACTCAAATGGTAATTCTAAATTCAGATAGTTCCTATTAGAAGACAGAGTTCTGTGATCACAACTTGATCTAGATTGGGCCCAAGGAAGATAGATGTCCCTGAGGAAGAGATAACTATACTGAGGAATGAAGGATGAGCAGGAGACAATTAAGCAAAGGAGGAAGACAAGCACTCTCGACAGTCTAGAGCATGTGCCGAAGTTCCACTGTAATCTGCTTCTGGCCAAGGTGGGGTAACACGTACTGATTGATCTTCCTACCTGAAGCAAGCAAAAACAAAACAGACAAAATACAATTTTAACATGACTTTCAAGACGCGGAACTTCAGACAATTGAGGACAATGATCCCTGAAAACAAAACACGTTAGCCTAACACAGGCCCAAACTCACTGCCTTGAGAGAGTTTTCAGGCTACGAAACAAGATAAATAAATTATTTAAGTAGATTTCACCAGACTCCTTGAGTCGTGGTGGCAAAACTGAGAGTCTGGTGAAGTCAAGGCAGATAGAGATGACAGGTCAGCATCCAGGAGAGGAGAAAGCAGGGCACAGAAAGAACCCTGGGCATCTGCACAGGGTCCCCTTTGGCTATTCAGCAGAGGAACAACCAGTGCATACATGGAAGGAAGTCATCAAGGGAAAAAAGTTCTGAAAAGAGTAGAGGAAACACTGCCTGGTGCTCCCACAGCACGAGGGACAGTATCTATTCACATTAGCTAAGATCGAAAAACTCATAATTTGCCTTAGGCTGATCACCACTCTGGATTCATCCAATAATTTGTAAGAGCAAGACTAAAGGATCCAACTGTTTGTAAGTAACTTAACTATATCTCCAAACAAAGCATGGAAAGATAACTAGAGCACAGAAGCTATTGTTTTCAAAACCAAATAGCACTTACAGAGATGTAAATTATGTTAGCCAGGAACAATACGATGGGTAGGAATAAACACATATTAGACATCACAAAAAAAGACTGAAGTTTAACATTGGAAACCTGGGAGAAAACTTCAAGTGGGAAATACACAGTTGCCCAAAGAGGCAGGGGAAAGGGACAGGAAAAAAAATGGCCCAAATCTTCCTAAACTTCATGAAAACTATAATCCCACTGACCCAGGAAGGATCTGTCTAGGAAAGAAGAAATGGAAGTCAACTCTTGTGATTTGCCTAAACTCTATACGATGTGGTATAACATTACTGGAAGGGAGACTGTGATGCTGAAGCCATAGACTATAAACCCTAAAGCAACCACTAAAGCAGCAAAACTGAAAAGTTCTAGCTAGGAAGCCTAAATAAATAGGTGAATAAATGAATACATGAATAAATGAATACATGAATAAATAAATAAATGGATAAAACTGAATCATAAAAATTACTCGATTAAAAGAAAGCGGAAAAAGAAGAGAACGGGAACAAGGAGCAGATAGGACAAATGCAAATCAAACAGCATGATGACAGATTCAAATCAACTATCTCAAAAATCACAGTAAATGGCCATTTGTAGCAACGTGGATGGAACTGGAGAGTGTGATGCTAAGTGAAATAAGCCATACAGAGAAAGACAGATACCATATGTTTTCAGTCTTATGTGGATCCTGAGAAACTTAACATAAACCCACGGGGGAAGGGAAGGAAAAAAGAAAAAAAGAGGTTAGAGTGGGAGAGAGCCAAAGCATAAGAGACTCTTAAAAACTGAGAACAAACTGAGGGTTAATGGGGGGGTGGGAGGGAGGGGAGGGTGGGTGATGGGTATTGAGGAGGGCACCTTTTGGGATGAGCACTGGGTGTTGTATGGAAACCAATTTGACAATAAATTTCATATATTGAAAAAAAACATCACAGTAAATGAAAACGGTCTAAAAGCCTCAACTAAAACGCAGACTGTCAGAATGGATAAAAAAGGAAGACTCAACTATATGCCACCTATACAAAATGCACTTTAAATGTCAAGACAGAAATTTGTTCGAAAGACAGGAATATGATATACCACACTAACACTTGACCAAAGAAGGCTGAGCTAGAGTGGCTCTATGAATAGCAGACAAAACAGTTTCAAGCAAAAAAAAATATATATATATATTACCAGCAATAAATAACAGGTCATTGTATAATCATAAAAGGGTCAATTAAGAGCAATCTTAAATGTTCACGTATCTGTTAATAGCTTCAAAGTACATGAAGCAAAAATTGATAAAACTGAAAAGAGAAATAGGCAAATTCACAATTATAGTCTGATATTTCAACACGCTCAACATCAGCAAGGGCATAGTAGACTTGGCCGCCACTATTCTTCTCAAGGATCTATGGAACACTTACCAAAAAAGACTTGGTTCTGGGTCAAAAATAAATCTTAATAAAAGGAAGAAGTCAAGAGGCCTGAAGTCGTAATAGTGTGTTCCCTGACCACAAAGCAATCAAATCAGAAATCAAGCACAAAAATATCTCTGGAAAATACTCAACTATTTGTGAACTACAGAACACATCGAAATATCCCCTGGGTCAAAGAAGTAATGAAAAAAGAAGAAAAAATTAGAAAGGATTCTGAACTGAATGAAAATGAAAACATAGTAGAATTTGTAGAGTCCTGCTTTAGTAGCACTCACATGAAGACTGATAGCACTGAATGTATACATTAAAAAGGAAGAGGGAAGTGCGGTGCTCCTTGCTGCCTTTGTGGCTCCTCCCCCAGCTTCCCAAGGCACCCTGCCCTGCCCCGCCCCCCCCCCCCCCCCCCCCGGCAGTGGCTGGAGAGCAGGTGCTTTGTTCACAGCGCACAGCAGGCACTTGGGTGGGTGGGGGCGGGGTCCGCCAATGCCGGGAATTGAAGGTGGGGGAGTAGCTGTAGGAGGAGACCCCCCTAGACTGAGGTGGGCATGGGCCGGGCCCCGGGTTCTGCTGGAGCGGGAGGCGGCGGCGGTGGCAGAGGCATGGTCCTTCTGGAAGGGAGAGCCCAATGCCTCTGCACCTGTCTCCCCTCCCTTCCTCTCCGCCCCTGCCATGGGTTTTGTGTTCTAGCTCCCCATCTTTTTCTCACTACCTACATCATCACCCTTCTTCTGACTTCGCTTCCCAGCTTCTTTCTCACACTTAAGCCTCAGTTACTCAGGCTCTTTTCACCCTAGTCTTCCCGGAGACTTCATATGCCAGCAGTCTCTCTCATGGGATGTCCCCATCCTTCCCCTCTCCCCACATCCTATTCTGGGCTGCTGGCAGCCAGAAATCCTTCCTACTGCGTTTACCAGCAGTTTCCACCTGGCCCTGAAGCTTGGCGCACATCAAGTCCACCACACCCACGCTGAGAACGACCCCTAAGAGAACCACTTGTCCCATGGTGGTATTGGACAATGTGTTCTCGATTTTCCTCTGGTTGCTCATTTTAGTCTGAATATGTGTTACTCTCCACCGCTATACTTTACAAACGTATGTTTTGGTTGCATGACAAGGAGTTAGAAATGAGCCAGAGACCATTCGCAGGTAAGGAGAAGATTTAGACATTTAGGATTCAAGGAAGAAAGGAGAAACAGAATGTTAAGAAGGTTAGATTCCTCAAAGTATTTTGATATCTTTTGTGATCTGAGGAAGTGGAGATTACTGAGCCTACACAGATTGACATTTTGGGAGAAAATTTCATGGTGCTTGATTCGCTCTTGGAGTAACGTGAACACAAGTTCTCAAACCTGCATATTCTCTCAGTTGGTACCAGCTGTATATCTGAATGTTCACTTTCATCAGAACTTGTATCAGAGAAAGAATGGGAGTCTGCTTCAACGAAAATGACTACCTCCGGGACCCGAAATCGGTCATTCTGTTTCCTAATAGTGTATATGGCCATTTTCGTGGGAGCAGATCAGGATTTTTACAGTTTACTTGGAGTATCCAGGACTGCAAACAGTAGAGAGATCAGACAAGCTTTCACGAAGTTGGCATTGAAGCTACATCCTGATAAAAAACAAACACACAAACAAAAAAACCAAAACGAATAACCCAGGGCGCCTGGGTGGCTCAGTCAGTTGAGCGTCCAACTTCCGCTTGCTCGGGTCATGATCTCACAGGTCGTGGGTTAGAGCCCCGCGTCGGGCTCTGTGCTGATGGCTCGGAGCCAGGGGCCTGCTTTGGACTCTGTGTCTCCCACTCTCTCTGCCCCTAACCCACTTGCATTCTGTCTCTGTCTCTCTCAATAGTAAATAAACACTAAATAAATAAATAAATAAATAAATAAATAAATAAATAAATAAATAAATAAATAACCAACCAACCAACCAACCAAATGTATAATCCTAACGTACAGAGTGATTTTCAAAAATAAATAGAGCATATGAAGTACTCAAAGATGAAGATCTGTGGGAAAAGTATGACAAATACGGAGGAAAGGGACTTGCAGATGATCCAGAAGGTGGCCCGTATGAAAGCTGGGATTATGATCGTTATGATTTTGGTATTTATGATGATGATCTTGAAAGCATGACATTGAATAGAAGAGAAGTGGATGCTGCTGTTCATTCTGGAGAACTGTGGTTTGTGAACTTTGACTCCCCAGGATGTTCACACTGCCATGAATTAGCTCCCACGTGGAGAGACTGTGTTAAAGAAGTAGATGGATTACTTTGAATTGGTGCTGTTAACTGTGGTGATGATAGAATGTTTTGCCGAATGAAAGGAGTCAATGGATCTCCCAGCCTCTTCCTTTTTAGGTCTGGAATGGCCACAGTGAAATATCACGGGGACAGATCAAAGGAAAGTTTGGTTAGAAACCCAGTGATGGAATTATGGACAGGAAATTGTGTTCACTCCATAGAAACTGCTTTTGCTGCTGGTATTGGCCAGCTGATCACTTTTTGTTGCAAAGGAGGAGATTGTTTAACTTCATAGACACGACTCAGGCTCAGGGGCATGTTGGATGGTCTGGCTAATGTAGGATGGATGGACTGTGCCACCCAGGACAAACTTTGTAAAAGTCTGGATATTATCACAAGTACTACTGCCTATTTTCCTCTGGCGCCACATTAAATACCAGAGAGAAAAGCAGCGTTTTGTTCCTTAATTCATTGGATGCTCGAAATATATTTGGAAATCACGCATAGTCTTCCAGATTTTGAGCTACTTTTGGCAAATACACTAACGGATCGATTGGCTCATCATCGGTGGCTCGTATCGTTTAGTTTTGGAAAACATGAAAATCCAAATGATCCTGAGTTGAGGGAACTAAAAACTCTACTGAAAAGTGAACAATTCAAGTTGGCAAGGCTGACTGTCCCTCTGCACCAGACATCTGTAGTAATCTCTCTGTATTTCAGCCATGTCTAGCACTATTTAAAGGACAAGGAACCAAAGAATATGAAATTCATCATGGAAAGAAGATTCTATATGATATACTAGCCTTTGCCAAAGAAAGTGGTAATTCTCATGTTGCCACACTTGGACCTCAAAATGTTCCTGCCGATGACAGGAACCGTGGCTTGTTGATTTGTTTGTGCCATGGTGTCCACCATGCCAAGCTTTATTGCCAGAGTTACAAAAAGCATCAAAGCATCTGCGTGGTCAGCTTTAGTTTGGTACACTAGATGGTACGGTTCACGAGAGACCCTGTAACACGTATAACATTCAGGCGGATCCAACAACAGTTGTATTCAACCAATCTGAGGTTCATGAATAAGAAGGACATCACTCTGCTGAACAACAGATCTTGGAATTCATAGAGGATCTTAGGAACCTTCAGCGACCTCCCTGACACCCACCCCTTTCAATGAACTAGCTAAACAAAGAAACTATGATGAAGTCTGGATGGTTGACTTCTACTCCCATGGTGTCATCCATGTCAAGTCCTAATGCCAGAATGGAAAAGAATGGCCCGGACACTAACTGGACAGTTACTGTGGGCAGTATACACTGCCAAAAGTATCATTCTTTTTGTGCCCAAGAAAATGTTCAGAGATACCCTGAGATAAGATTCCCCCCCCAAAACCAAATAAAGCCTTTCAGTATCACAGTTACAATGGCTAGAAGAGAGATTTGGGGCACGGGATTTCGACCTCAAGCATCCACAAATCTGATGACTCAGACTTGCGATGAAAAAGTTATACAAGGGAAAAATCACCGGGTGATTGAATTCTATGCTCCTTGGTGTGGACCTTGCCAAAATTTTGCTCCAGAGTTTAAGCTCTTGGCTAAGACGATGAAAGGAAAAGTGAAAGCTGGAAAAGTAGACTGTCAGGCTTCGGCTCAGACATGCCAGAAAGCTGGCATCAGGGCCTATCCGACTGTTAAATGTTAGCCCTATGAAAAAGCAAAGAGAAACATTTGGGGAGAGCAAATAGATGCCAGAGATGCAAAAGCAATCGCTGCCTTACTAAATGAAAAATTGAAAAATCTCCACACTCATGGAGAGAGAGATGAGGATGAATTTTAATGATGTGAAGATGAAGAAAAAAGAGAAAAGGAATTCTAACCCATGACATCAGAGGAACATCTTTGTAGGATGTTGCTACATTCTGGGTCACAATAAAGGAACATTATCTCGGAATTGTAATTGCACCGTCTGAATTCTGTACAACATTGGTATAAATGAATGGTCTGCAAGCTTTTTCTGTAAAAGGTCAAACTGTAAGTATTTTAACCTTTGTAGACCATGTACTTGTGTCACATAGTACTTTGTTTTTGCTTTGTGTACAACCCTTTAAAAAATCTAAAACTTGTCTTACCTCAGGGCCATACACAAACAAGCCAAGCCACATTCAGTCCACGGGCCATAGATTGCTGACCCCTGGAAATGATACTAAAACTGCCTGGCTCAACCAGGAGCCTGCTCTGTCAAGTACATACATGTCTAGGGTCTATTCCTTAAAGTTTTGTGGCTGGCCTGGAAGGAAATAATTTGGTATTTATTTACCTGTCTGAAAACTTGTGTGAAATGGATTGTGGCCATAGTGTAATTAAAAAAAACCACACCCACCCACCCCCCCCCACAGACACACACAATGTGGCAAACAGATAGCCTATTTTCATGGTGTATTATAGTAAAGAGATTTTCTTCTTTTTTCTTTCTAAAGGTTGAAGAACTGATTTTAATTTTTCACAATTGAGAAAAATTTTGGTAAAAAACTGCCAAAGATTTCTACAGTATCTAGAAGAAGAAGAAGAAGAAGAAGAAGAACGAGGAGGGAAGGAGGGGGAGCAGAAGAAGAGGAGGATGAGGAGGAGGAGCATAGAGGAGGTGCAAGAAGACAGAGGAGTAGGAGGAAGGAGGAAGAGGAGGGAAGGAGGACAGGGAGATGGAGAGAGAAAGGGAGAAGAAGAAGGAGAAGAAGAAGAAGAAGAAGAAGAAGAAGAAGAAGAAGAAGAAGAAGAAGAAGAAGAAGAAAAGAAGAAGGGGAGGGGAGGAGGAGGAGGAGGAGGAGAGGAGGAGTAGGAGGGAGGAGAAGGAAGAAGGAGGGGAGGAAGAAGGAGAGGAAAAAGAAGAAGAGGCTGAAGAGGATGAGGAAGAAGAAAGGTCTGAAATCTATGACATTGGGTTCCACCTTTTGAAACTAGAAAACTAAAACAAATTAAACCCAAACCAAGCAGAAGAAAGGAACTAATAAAGACAAAAATCACATGAAAGAATGCAGAAAAACGATAGAGAATAATCAATGAAACCAAATGTTTTCAGGAGGTGAAAAAAGGATAAATTTCTACCAAGACTGATCCCAAAATGAAGAGAAACAACGGAAGTATTAACAATATAGCAGAAATTAGTAATGTAACTAACATTACTGGAAATTCACAGACTAAAAAAATAACAAAGTAATATTATGAACTTTATATAATTAATTTGACAACTCAGATGCAGTGGGTAAATTCCGTGAAAGACAGAAATTATCAAAGCTCAATCAAGAGTGAAGGGTGCCTGGCTGGCTCAGTTGGTAGAACATGTGACTCTTGATCTCTGGATTGTGAGTTCAAGCCCCATGTTGGGTGTAAACATTACTGAAATGAAATGAAGTGAAATGAAATGAAATGAAATGAAGTGAAATGAAGTGAAATGAAGTGAAATGAAATGAAATGAAATAAAAAAATAAAATAAAATAAAGGAAAAAAGAACAGATAAACTAACTCTATATGTATAAAATAAACAAAAGTCTTAGATAAAGATCTTTCCACAGAAAACAATTCCAGGGCCAAGTGGCTACACTAGTAAATTCATCCAACATTTTAGGAAGAAATGTTATCTATTCTACACAAAGTCTCCCGCCAAAATGGAGAGGAGAAATAATTCTCACCTTATTCTATAAGGCTAGCATTACCTGAAACCAAAACTAGACAAAGATACTATAAGAAATAAAATTCTGTCATAAGCATGGGAGCACAATTTCTGAAAAAAACATCCACAAATCAAGTCTAACACTACATTGAAGAGGGGGGTGTGTCAACATGGCAGAGAAGTAGGGGAACCTGAAGTGACCACATCCCTCAAACACAGCAGTGAGGCAAGATGTGGAAATCTAGGAATCTGGGCTACAGCGTGTCACAAACATCTCCAGGGGGCCATGGGGACAACTTGCCAGGTCATGGAGATTTTTAATCTATTCTTTCTGCACCTCTTCTGTATCTCCTTCTTATTTTCCTTTCTCTCTCTCTCTCTCTCTCTCTCTCTCTCGCTCTCTCTATTCCCTGCCTGGATTAAGTTGTATGGTTTCTCTGATTCTCTGCCTGGTCAATTTTTTTGTCCTCTTCTCTTTTCCTTTGCCCCTGTCATTTCTCCCTTTGTTTGAGATAAGGCATCTTCCATCACCCCCCGACTGTTTAAATTCTTTTCCAAGGTTACATTATGAACAAATCTAAGCACACCTGCTGGAATGGCCAACCCACCAATATGAGTAGGGAAATAAAGCAACCAGAGTCACAACAGAGAGCATGAAACACACTCCAAAGATACCTGTTGAAGGGCCAGGCCCTGGATAGTATATGACCCCTTTTCAAAATAGTAGTGCTCACAGGTGCAGGACACATGACAACTAGGAACACACATAAAGTATCGAACACTGATGAAATGGAAGAATTCTCCTCAAAAGAAACTCCAGGAAGAAATGAGAGCTAGAGAATTGCTCAAAACAGATATAAACAATATATCGGTTCAAGAATTTAGAATAATAGTTGTAAGATTAACAGCTGAGCTTACAAAAAAGCATAGAAGACAGCAGAGAATCTATTGCTGCAGGGATCAAGGAACTGAGACATAGTCACAGCAATTAAGAAATAATGTAAATAAGATGCAAAATAAACTAGATGCAGTAACAGCAAAGCTGGAGGAAACAGAGGGGAGAATAAGTGACATAGAAGATGAAAGTATGGAAAATGACGTAGCCAAGAAAAAGGGTGATAAGAAAATATTACACCATGAGGGGAGTGTTAGAAAACTAAGTGATTCGATGAAATGTAATATTTATCCGGATCATAAGAGTTCCAGCATAAGAGAGAGAGAGAGAGAGAAAAGGGCAGATGGTTTACATGAACAACTTATAGGTGAGAACTTCCCTAATCTGGAGAAGGAAGCAGACATCCAAATCCAGAAGGCACAGACAACTCCCTTCAGATTCAACAAGAATAGGTCATCTCCACAGCATATCATAGTGAAAGTGGCAAGATACAAAGAGAAAAGAGAATTCTGAAAGCAGCAAGGGACAAACGGGCCTTAACCTACAGGGGTAGACACATATGGGTAGTAACAGACCTGCCCGCTGAAACTTGGCAGGCCAGGAGGCGATGGTAGGAAAAAGTCCATGTGTTGAATAGGAAACTATGCTGCTAAGAATCCTTTCTCCAGCAACGATGTCATTCAGAATAGAAGGAGAGATAGGCTTTCCCAGAAAACCAAAAACTACAAGAGCTCATGACCACTAAACCAGCCTTGCAGGAGATCCTAGGGAGACTCTGTGACTGGAATGTTGTCAAGGCTACAAAGGACCAGAAACATCACCACCAGCATGAAAGCTCCAGACAACACAATGACATGAAATCCGTATCTTTAAATAATCACTCTGAATGTGAAGGGACTAAATGCCCTTATCAAAACACATAGAGTATCTGAATGGATTAAAAAAAAAATCCATCTATATGCTGTCTACAAGAGACTTATTTGAGACAGGAGGACACCATTAGATTGAAGGTTAGGGGATAGAGTACCATGTATTATGGTACTGGAAGTCAAAAGAAAGCTGGGGTAGCCATACTTAGATCAGACAAATGAGATTTTAAACCAAAGACTCTAACAAGAGATGGCGAAGGGCATTATATCATAATTAAGGGATCTATCCATCAAGAAAAGCTACCAGTTGTAAATGTTGGTGCCCCCAACTTGAGAGCCCCCAAATATATACATAGACTAATCACAAACCGAAGCATTCTTATTGATAATCATATGGAGAGTGTAGGTGACATAAATATTCCCTAACAACAATGGACAGATCACCTAGGCACAAAATTGGTAAAGAAACAAAGGCCCTGAATGATACGCTGGACCAGATGTATTGGACAGATGTATTCAGAACTTTTCATCCAACAGCAGCAGAATACACATTCTTCTCGAGTGCACGTGGAACATTCTCCAAAACAGATCACACAGTGGGTCACAAAACAGCCCTCCATAAATATAAAAGAACGGAGATCATTCCATGCGTATTTTCAGATCACAACACTATGAAACTTGACATCAAACAAAAGAAAAAGTTTGGGAAGCCTCTAAATGCATGGAGGTTGAAGAACATCCTACTGGAGAAAGAATGGGTCAACCAGACGATGAAAGGAAAAATTAAAAAAATATATATATACAGGCAAATGAAAATGAAAACATGACCGTCCAACCCCTTTGGGATGCAGCAAAGGCAGCCCTAAAAGGAAAACATATCGCCATCCAGGCCTTTCTCAAGAAATAAGAACAATCTGAAATACAAAATCGAAGCTCACACCTAAAGAAACTAGAAGAAGAACAGCAAAGAAACCCTACAACCATTAGAAGAAATAATAAAGATTAGAGCAGAAATAAACACTACAGAATCCAAAAGAAAAACCCTTAAAAACAAACAAACAAAAAAAAAATAGTAGAACAGATCAATGAATCTAAGAGCTGTTTTTTTTTAAAAAGAATACATAAACTTGATAACCCCCTAGCCAGCTTTCTCAAAAAGAAAAGAGAATCCAAATAGATAAAATCACAAATGAAAAAGGAGAGGTCTCAATCAACACCACAGAAATACAAGTATTAGAGAATACTACGAAAATGTATATGCCAACAAACTGGACCACCTGGAAGAAATGGACACATACCTAGACAACCACACATTACCCAAACTCAAATGGGAAGAAATCGAAAATTTGAACAGACCCATAACCAGCGAAGAAATTCAATCAGTTATCAAAAATCTCCCAACAAATATGAGTCCTGGGCCAGAAGTCTTCCCACGGGAATTCTACAAGACATTTAAAGCAAAGTTAATACCGATTCTTTTCCAGCTGTTGAACAAAGAAATGGAAGAAAAGCTTCCGGACTCTTTCTATGAGGCTAGCATTACCTTGATTCCCAACACAGATAGAGACCCCACTAAAAAGGAGAATGACAGGCCAATATTCCTGATGAACATGGATGCCAAAATTCTTAACAAGATACTAGCAAATCCAATGCGGCAGTATATGAAAGAATTCTTCACCATGATCAAGTGGGATTCATTCCTGGGCTACAGGGCTGGTCCAATATTCGCAAATCAATCAAAATGATACATCACCTTAATAGAAGAAAGGATACGATCATTCATATGATCCTGTCAATAAATACAGAAAAACATTTGACAAAATACAGCATTCTTTGTTAATAAGAAACCCTCAAGAAAGTTGGGATACAAGGAACAAACCTTAACCTAGTAAAAACCATAGATGAGAAGCCTGCTGCGAATATCCTCAATGGGGAGAAACAGAGAACTTCCCCCCTACCCTGCCCGCCGAAGATAAGGAACACAAAAGGGACGTCCACTCTCACCAGTGTTGTTGAACATAGTGGTGGAAGGCCTAGCCTCAGAAATCATACAACAAAATGAAATAAAACACATCCAAATTGGCAAAGAAGAAGTTAAACTTGCACTTTTCGCAGATGGCATGATACTCTACATGGAAAACCTGAAAGACTCCACCAAAAAGCTGCTCCAACTGATACATGAATTCAGCAAAGTCACAGGATACCAAATCCACACACAGAAATTGATTGCACTTCTATATACCAATAATGAAGTGACAGAAAGAGAAATCAAGAAACCGAGCTCATTTACAATTACACCAAGAACCATAAAATACCTAGGAATCAACCTAACCAAAGCTGTAAGAGATTTGTATCCTGAAAACCATAGAAAACATATCAAAGAAATTAAAGAAGACACAAAGAAACAGAAAAACATTCCATGCTCATGGACCGGAAGAAGAAATATTGTGAAAATGTCGATAACGACCCAAAGCAATCTACACATTCAGTGCAATCCCAATCAACGTTGCACCGGCATTCTTCTCAGAGCTAGAACAAACAATCCTACAATTTGTATGGAACCACAAAAGATCCCAGATAGCCAAAATAATGTTGAAAAAGAAAACCAAAGCCGGAGGCATCACAATCCCAGACGTTAGCCTCTACTACAAAGCTGCGATCATCAAGGGAGTATACTATTGGCACAAAAAGAGACACAAAGGCGAATGGAATAGAATAGAGAATCCAGAAATGGACCCACAAATGTATGGCCAACTAAACCTTGGCAAAGCAGGAAAGAGTATCCAATGGAAAAAAGATAGGCTCTTTAGCAAATGGTGCTGGGAGGTCTGGGCAGCAACATGCGGAAGAATGAAACAGGACCAGTTTCTTACACCGTGCATAAACTCAAAATGGATGAAAGAACTCGATGTGATAGAGGAAACCATCAAAACCCTGGAGAAGAACACAGGCCACAACCTCTTTGACCTTGGCTACAGCAAATTCTACTCAATACATCTCTGAAGGCAAGGGACATAAAAGCAAAATTGGACTATTGGGACCTCATCAAAGTAGAAAGCTTCTGCACTTCAAAGGAAAAAATCCACAAAATTAAAAGGCACCAACGGAATGGGAGAAGATATCTGCACATGACATATCAGATAAAGGATTAGTGCCCATCCTCTAGAAAGAATTGGCCAAACTCAACACCCGAAAAACAAATAATCCAGGGAAGAAATGGGCAGAAGACATGAATAGACACTTCCAAAGAAGACATCCAGATGGCCAACAGGCACATGAAAGGATGTTGAACGTCGCTCCTCATCAGGGAAATACAAATCAAAACCACATTGAGATACCACCTCACACCGGCCAGGGTAGAAAAAATTAACAGCACAGGAAACAGCAGACATTGGTAAGGATGTGCAGAAATGGGAATTCTCTTGCACTGTCGGTGGGAATGCATGGGTGGTGCCACTGCTCCGGAAAACAGAGTGGAGGTTCCTCAAAAAATTAAAAATAAAATTACCCAACAACCCAGCAATTGCACTACTAGGCATATATCCAAGGGACACAGGAGTGCTGATTCATAGGGGCACATGTACCCCAACATTTATACTATCAACAATCACCAAATTATGGAAAGAACACAAATGTCCATCAACTGATGAATGGGAAAAGAAGATGTGGTTTATATATACAATGGATATTACTTGGCAATGAGAAAGAATGAAATCGTGCCATTTGCAACAACATGGATGGAACTGGAGGGTAGTATGTGAAGTGAAATAAGTCAGTCAGAGAAAAACAGATATCATATGTTTTCACTCATATGTGGATTTTGAGAAACTTAACAGAAGAACATGGGGGAATAGAAAGGGAAAAATAGTTTCAAACAGAGAGGGAGGCAAACCACAAGAAACTCTTCAATACAGAGAACAAACTGAAGGTTCATGGAGGGGTGGGGGAAAGAGGAGAATAGGTGATGGGCATTGAGGAGGGCACTTGTTGGGATGAGCACTGAGTGTGGTATGTAAGTAATGAATCATGGGAATATACTCCCAAAGCCAAGAGCACAATGTATACACTGTACGTTAGCTAACTTGACAATAAATTATATTTCATTAGTTAATTAATTAAACTACAGCCATGTGTGTTTGGGGGGGGGTGGAATCTAACAATACACTAAGGGATAATTTGTTATTACCAAATGGGGTTTATCCCAGAAATGCAGAGTTGGTTTAAGATTCAAAAACCGTATCTATCTCCGTAGATAAAATAAGTTCCTTGTCAAAATTCAACATCCGTTCCAGATAAAAACTTTCAGCAATCCTGGAATACAAGGGAGCTTCAATATGATTTAAAACAAAACAAAACAAAACAAGTCATGATAACTCTATAGCTAACGTTATAAATAATGGTGAAAAACTGAATGCATTTCCTAGAAGACCAGGAAGAAGACAGGAATGACATTCACTGAATGACTTCTTCTGTTCAGCACTATACTAGCAGTTCTAGCCAATGCAATCAAACAAGATAAAGCAACAAAGGACATCCAGATAGAAAATGAAGTGAAACTGTCTCTACTAGCAAGGACATGGTCACAAAATAGAAGTTGGCAAACTCCAGCCTATGGGCCACGTTACTTGTTTTGGTAAATTAAATTTTATCAAAATACAGACATTTCTGTTAATTTATGCAGTATCTATTGGCTGCTCTTATAGTACAATGGCAAAGCTGATTAGTTGAGACAGAGAATGAATTGGCTACAAGTCTACAATATTTACCATTGTTAGTAAAATAGTAGTTAAAAATGAATTCTTATGACCTTTGCTTATGTAGAAAATCTGACAGCATTAAGAAAAATGCTATTAATTAATAAATGAATTTATCATGGCACATGGATGAGTCAGTCGGTTGAGTGTCTGTCTCTTGATTTCAGCTCAGGCTATGAACCCAGAGTCATGGGATGGAGCCCTATGTCAGGCTCGCACTGAGCATGGGGACTGCTTAAGATTCTCTCTCTCTCTCTCTCTCTCTCTCTCTCTCTCTTCTCTCTCTCTCTCTCTCTCTCTCTCTCTCTCTGCCCCTCTCCCCTTCTCATGTATTCTCTCTAATATTAAATATATCTATACATATAAATTTATCAAGGTTGGAGGATACAGAATCATTACACAAAAATCAACTGTATTTCTATATATTAGCTATAAAGAATCAAAAATTAAACTTTCAGGGCATCTGGGTGGCTCAGCTGGTTAAGCACTGGGCTCAGGCTCAGGTCATGATCTCACCGTTGGTGAGTTCAAGCCCCACGTCGGGCTCTGTACTGATAGCTTGGAGCCTGGAGCCTGCTTCAGATTCTGTCTACCTCTCTCTCCGCCCCTCCCCAACTCATGCTCTGTCTCTCTCAAGAGTAAGCATTAAAAAAATTAAATTTAAGATGTATTATTTACAACTGCACTGAAAATAAAAAATAATCACGGTTAATATCATAAAAGACAGAAAGACCTATACTTTAAACACTACAAAATATTACTGAGAAAATTTTAAAAGACCTATATCAAGGGAGAGATATATACTCTGTTCAGGGGTTAAAAGACTCAATATTGTCAAGAAGCCAATTCTCCCCAAATAAATCTGTAGATTCAACATAATCTAAACTTAATTTCCAGAAGACCACCAGAGTTGTTGTTTGTTTGTTTGTTTGTTTGTTTTAAGAAACAGACAAACTGATTATAAAATTCACGTGGAAATGCAAAGGATCCAGAGTAGCGGAAGAACACTGAAAAGAACACAGCAAGATGACAAACACTACCTGATTTCAAAAATCCTTATAAACTGGCAGTGATTAAAACAGCATAATATTGGTACCAAGATGGACAAAGAGATCAATGAGACAGAATAGAGCCCATACATAAACCTACACATATGTGGCCAACTGATTATGACAAAGGAGCAATGGCATAAAGTGGAGAAAACACAGCCTTTTCAATAAATGGTGTTGGAACAACTAGATATCCATATGCCAAAGAATGACCTTGTATACATACTTTGTATCACAAATAAAAAAGAATATAAAATGGGTCATAGATCTAAATGTAAGACCTAAAACTATAAAACTTCTAAAAGAAAGCATGAGAGAAAAGCTTTGTGACCTTGTGCTACGGAAATATTTCTTAGATATGAAAACCAAAAGCAACAATCATACAAGAACAAATGAATGTGTAAACTGGACTTCACCAAAAAGAAAAACTGCTCTTCAAAAACACTGTTGAGAGAAGGAAAAGTCACAGAGTGGGAGAAGAAAAACCTTGCAAAAAAAGAGCAGTGAGAAAGGAACTGTATCTAGCTCTTTCCACCACCTTTCTGTGCCACCATCATGATGCATGTGAATGTCGTGGCAGATGCTCCCCAAAGCATAACAATACAGAAAAGAGAAGCAAACGCCAGGTTCTTACTAGGCCATGCTCCAAAGACATTGTCCACTTTCTAACTGTGATGATGAAGCATGGTTACAGTGGTGAATTTAAAATCATTGATGATCACAGAGTTGGGTAAATTGATGTGAAACTCACAGGCAGGTTAAGCAAGGATGGAGTGACTGGCCCCAGAATTGATGGACAATGCAAAGATCTAGAAAAATGGCAGAATAATCTGCTCAGTTTGGTTTCATTATACTGACCACCTCAGCTACAGTCATGGACCATGAAGAAGGAAGATGAAAACACACAGAAGGGGAAATCCTGGGATTCTTTTTCTAGGGATTTAATACATATGTGCAAATACAATGCCTCAGTGGAAACAACAACAACAACAACAACCACGAAAAAAAAAAAAGAAAACAAAATAAGGAACTGTGTTTAGGATATACAAAGAATTCTGAAAACTCAAAAACTAAGAAAACAAACAAACAAATTTTTAAAACAACCAAAGATTTGCACAATTCAAAGAAGATACACAGATGGCAAACAAGCACATGAAAATATGCTCACCATCATCAGTTATTAGGGAGATGTATATTGAAACCATAATGAGATATATACTAAATATCCATCCGAATGGCTAGGATTTAAAAAGCTGACAATACTAAGTGTTCATGAATAGGTATGTAGGAATTGGTGCTCTCACTGCTGGTGAGAATGGAAAACCGTACAACTCCTTTAGAAAACAATTTGGCAGCTTCATAATAAGGGAATATGAAGGGACATGAGATATTTAAGGGTGATGAATATGTTAACTGTCTGGATTATGGTTATCATTTCATACGTGTAAACATATGTCAAAACTATCAAATGACACACTTCATATATGAACTAAACTTCATATATGAACTAAAAATGTTGGATACGAAAATCTCTTTCACAGGAAGAAACGTCTAAAACAGAGGATAAGACACAGACGGAAAGAAGGATGTAAAACAATACAAGATGAAGCCAGAGGACTGTGGCCTTTAACCTAATAGCAATGAGAAGTAATAGCTAAGCTTTAAGCAAGGGGGTCCCATGATGAAAGACACATTTTTTAAAACATATACTAATTATGGTTGCAGTGTAGACCAAGGTCCTGGGAGGTAGAACGGCAGGAAAAACAGTCCTGAGGTTATTTCAGTCATCTGGGAGAAAAATAATGACCTGACCTGGGTGAAGGCACAGAAGAGAAGCAGAGTTAACAAACACAATAGATGTGCCATTCCCACTAAGAAAGGTACAGTAGAAATGATGACTCTTTGGCTGAGAGGATACAATAGTTCTCCTTTTATTTTAATATAAACCATATTTCTGAGATGAGCAGCTCTATAATACAGCAGTGCTCTATGGTGCAGTAGTAGGCAAGGTGTGCACACATTACTACAGCAATATACGTAAAAAGGCTTCCTACCTTTACAATCCATGCCAAGTTGTTCAATCAGCAACATGAAATTCTTAGAGTAAGGCAACTCACAATGCTCTGAAGCTGTTTCAGATGACTGAATGAAGTCGACAAGGTCATCCATAGAAGTAATTTGCTTTTTGACCTACGAATGAATAATACCATTTCAAAATGTCCCCCAAATATTTATAAAATATACTAGGTGTAGAGAAGTGATAAATAGCCATCTTTTTATACACGCAAAAACAGGGGCACCTGACTGGCTCAGTCGGTTGAGCATCCGACTCCATTTTGGCTCAGGTCATGACCTCAGGGTTCCTGAGTTTGAGTCCCACGTTGACCTCCACAATGACAGCATGGAGCCTGCTTGGGATTGATTCTCTCTCCCCCTCTCCCTCGGCCCCTCCCCCACTTGTGCATGCTCTCTCTCAAAATACATTTTAAAAATAAGTGAATGAACATTTAAAAGCGAAACCATAGAGATTTTTTAAAAGAACGGATTTTTATCAAAAAGACACTGTTATCCATAGCTAGTATTTCTAAGTAACTTTTTCACAGCAAATGTCTCTACAACAAAGGAAGATTTTCTATTTTTTCACTACATCTTTCATAAAGTAATTTTTTGCCACTGAACAATATTCCTAACAAATATGTATGAAAATAATAATAAAATAAAATAAATAAAATAATAAAATAAAATAAAATAAAATAATAAAATAAAATAAAATTAAATAATAAATAAAATTAAATTAAATAATAAATAAAATTAAATTAAATAAATAATAAATAAAATAAAATTACATTGTCTCTTTTGCATACCTTGTTCTTTTTCTTAGAAATTTTCTTTGCAGGTCTGAAAAAAAACAACAATTGTTTTCAGTCAAATATTAAATACTTAAAATACAAAGCGTATCTAAACCTATTGTTTCTGATATAAAATCTCTGCATTTGAAACTAATTTTCTACAAAGGGGATTAAACAACAGAGTAACATTAAACAACATCGAAAACATACTACTGCTAATATTAACAAAGGATTAGGTTTATCCAGTTCCAGTATATGTGCTGCTGAAGCAAGCACAACAAAGTACTAACGTTAGGTAAAAACTAACAAAAGCAAAGGAAAATCCTAATGCTACTTGCATTATTTGATAGGAATAATACCATTGTTTGTGTTGTTGTCATTTTACTAAAAATAAGCTTTTACTGGCACTAAAACCTACTTGGAAAGTGCAAGTTAAGTCCCTATATGAAAGAACCCCTTTCTAACAATCACGATATTAACGTGTTGGAGACTCACTATGCAACTACTCTCTAGGCATTACTATGTGCACTTTACATGTCTTCAAGGTATTTGAAGCCCCACAACAATCCTATGAAGTAGGTTATTATATTAGGTATGTTACACAGGAAGAGAACGAGGCACAGAAAGTCGAAGTGACTTGCCCAAGAAGCCCTCGTCGCTGGCCAAGAAGAGACCCTGAATTCAAACCCAGGAATGTGCCTTCAAAGCATCTGTTTTATACTATGTGGTTAAAGTAATACTCCAGTGTTTCTAACTAATATGACAGCAAATGAATCTATATTGTGATTTGATTTCTAGCTATAGTGATACATAACAATTTCTGAATCTTCTGTAGAGTGATACATAACAATTTCTGAATCTGTGTAAGATTTTTTTTTACTTGGCAAGATGGGAAATCTACTTTCAATAAACTAAAGTTTTGCTTCTTCTAGAGAAGTTCCTCAACAGGCATTCATTCATTCATTCATTCATTCATTCATTCATTCATTCCACTGTTTATCCCCACATTCAACACATACTTATTGAGCATACAATCTGTGTCAATGGCACTGTTGATACAGGAAGCATGGTTTTGGTAATTTAGAGCTCTCTAGTCCAAAAGGAATAATCTGTTATGGATCACTAGTTTCTTTTCCAATTGTAAATAAACAAAATCTTCCCCTTTCCCCAGAACCTAAATAATATTAACTTAATAGAACCAGATACTTTAAAGTCCCTAACAAAATCATAGCTACTTGTGATACTATCAAAGGCACTGGATATCTAAAAATCATCAAGGAAGGATTACTTTTATTCAGAATGGCCTCCGTGTTTGCATACATTTATGATAAGTGTGTGTGTGTGTGTGTACAAATATATACATATAGAACTTATACACATATACTTATATAAACATATATAAGAAATTATACATATCGTTTGTATATTATGCATATACATATATATATAATATGTATGTTATACATATAATATACATATAATAAATATACATATAAGAAATTATACAGCCATATATATATATAAATATATATTTAATTTAATTAATTATTTAATTTAATTTAAGTATTAAATTAATTTACTTATTTTAAATTATTTAATTATTTTATTAAATTAATTAATTTAATAAATTAATTAATTTAATTTAATATATTTAATATATAAATATATATATATATATACTTGCATATATACATATATATTTTTAAATCTGCACATTCAATTGTATGAGAATACCCCATTGTGGAACCAATTCAGAATAAACCAACTTCTTGCACAAAATCACATGAATAAGAGTACTAAAGACAATTACTATAATTTTTTTTTTCAACGTTTATTTTTTTGGGGACAGAGAGAGACAGAGCATGAACGGGGGAGGGGCAGAGAGAGAGGGAGACACAGAATCGGAAACAGGCTCCAGGCTCTGAGCCATCAGCCCAGAGCCTGAAGCGGGGCTCGAACTCACGGACCGCGAGATCGTGACCTGGCTGAAGTCGGACGCTCAACCGACTGTGCCACCCAGGCGCCCCTATCATTTTTAAAAGATAATGTAATACAATCAACAAACTTCCTAATGTTTGGAAACGCAAACAAAATTAAATTAACTAACCATGTCTATATCTATTGATCATTTCCAACAGAATACATTCTCTAAAAGCTCCCATCTTAAAATAAAAAGAGAAAGAAAATGCCTTTGCAATTCACATTCTTTTTCAGTTATCATCCATTACTCTATTACCTTTCCCAATTAAAATGCTCTAAGGAGTTGTTTACACTTACTCATCTTCCATGCTTCCATGGTGACTACTGAAACTGCTCCTTGACAAAGTCACCTACCCTCATCACAACTTTTCAAGCAGGGTGTTTGATATGTTGAGTATTTCTTGCTTTAGCTTGGACCTACCTACACTACAGCATTTTATTTCCACAAAGGTAATCACTGCTAAAATTCCTTCACAGGCACATAAAGAATTTACAGATTTTACCTGCTTTCATGCTGATCCTTTTCACTGAAATGACTGCCATCATTCTTTTGTAGTGGACCACCAGTTAGGGCATCTGCCTTCTGCAACACTGGTGTGATCACAGATCCTTTTGATGTCCCTTTTTCATTTTCACCTTTCTTTAACTTCTTCATATGTAAACCACGTTCCCTCCTTAAAAAAAAAAAACAAAGCCATTAAAAAGCCATAAAAAAGCCAATGTTTTCTAATAATTTTACTGATAAAGAATAAAAAGACAATTTTCATCAAGTTCTGAATGTTACCCATCTGACTTAATTTGATTAATTCAGAGAACAGTGTTGAAGTACCAACCATACACAAGGAAATACTCATCTGGTGCTTCAAACACAGATAAATATACAATTAGAATACAATGCGATTTGTAAGAATTGACATGTGAAAAGCTGTAAGTGAGGACAAGAAAGGCTTTACTGAAGAGGGAAAATAAACAGCAGAGGTCACCAGGGAAAAAAACAGGAGAAAACCATTTTCTTAGAGTTTAGAATGTGAGCACAAAGATTACACAGATGGCATCTAGGTGCCTTGAAAGGAAAAAGTATAAGCTTTTAGGAACTTGGAAAAAAAAAAACATAAAATACATGGAAGCAAGTAGTAAGAGATCAGTCAGGAAAGATTCTGAAGAACCTTGAAGGTTACACTAAAAAGTTAGAGTTCATTGCCTAAAGGCAGTGACTCTTAGACATTGTGCTCTATTTTTGGCTTTGCTTTTAAATATAAGAATGCTTAATTTCAACAAAGTTTTAAAGTAGCATGAGGTCCATATAAAATGAAAGAAGAAATCAGGGAAATATCTTAGGGGAAAAACTACTTTTAAAATACCCATATGTCAGAATGATATCAGTATGATAGCTGAACAAGATGTACCTTGTTGTGTCTCCCCACCTACAACAAACTGGCATCTTATCCACCCACCGGCAAAACTGCCTTTGCAGGAGCTGTGGGAATCTAGCACCATATTCCAAGGGACCGAGCAAAGGTCTTGCCTACCCGTGCATCAGGTAACAGGCAGACATACTACAGTCTAATCTGTGGACCTAGCAATAGCCCATAAAGTGCCTCCAGCCCCTCCCTCTCAGCCACATCTGGGAGTCCCTCCCTAGAAAACACTCTCTAAGATGATCACCCATGGATGAGAGAGCCTTTTTGGAAAACCAGGTGTCCTGCAGAGAATTTCCAGCATACCACTGGAGCAAAAAAGTCAGGTTTGGACACACTGAACAGGTAGTCATTAAAGACTGGAGGAAGTGACTGCTACTTCAAACGCAAAGACAGCAATGCAAAACTGCAAAGAATATAAAATATCAAGGAAATATGATACCATCAAAGGATCACAATAATCTTCCAGTAATCAATCGGAAACATATGGAGATCTGTAATTTATTCAAAAGAGAATTCAAAAATAGCAGTTTTATGGAAACTCAGTGAGTTACAAGAAAAACACAAAAAGCCAATTCAATAAAATCAGAAAAACACTCTATGAATAAAATGAGAAGCTTAACAAAGAGCTGGAAATAGTAAAAGCTAACGAAACAAAAATCCTGGAGCTGAAGAGTATAATGAAGGAGATGAAAAAAGCAAGAGTGATCACTGACAGGAAATGGATCAAGCAAAAAAAAAATGTGAACTGAAAGACAGGAACTATCAATTTATCCAGTCAGCAGAGAACAAAGTCAAAAGAATGAAAAAGAGTGAGGAAAGACTATGTGACTACAAGTGAACCCTCATAAGGCTATTAGCAATGTCTCAGCAGAAACCTTCCATGCAAGGAGGCAGTGGGATTACATATTAAAAGTGCTAAGAGAAAAAAGACTACCAATCAAGAATACTTTACTCGACAAAATTATCCTTCAGAAATCAAATAGAATAAATACATTTGATACACCACATTAACAGGATAAAAAAAAAATCATATCATCATCCCAGCATGGGAGAAAAAAGCATTTGACAAAATTCAACATCTTTTCAGGATAAAAACTCTCAACAATGTGGGTACTGAATTCTCACACCTGGACATAATGAAGCCCAATATGATAAATCCATAGCCAACATCATATGCAGTGGTAAAAAACGGAAAGCTTTTACTCTAAGTTCAAGAACAAGGCAAAGTTGCCCACTTGACTACTCCTATTCAACAGGATAGAGGAAGTCCTAGCCAAAGCAGTCAGGCAAGAAAAGGAAATAAAGGCATCCAAATCAGAAAAGAAGAAATAAAACTGTCTCTGTTTGCAGATGATATGTTATTATATATAGAAAATCCTGAAGATACCACCAAAAAGCTGTTTGTTCCAAGGATGAAGGATACAAAATCAACATAAAGATGCAGGGGTGCCTTGGTGGCTCAGTCAGTTAAGCTTCTGACTTCGGCTAAGTTCATGATCTCGTGGTTTGTGGTTCAAGCCCCCTATTGGGCTCTGTGCTGACAGTTCAGAGCCTGGAGCCTGCTTTGGATTCTCTCTCTCTCTCTCTCTCTCTCTCTCTGTCTGTCTCTGTCTCTCTACCCCTCCCCTGTTCACACTCTGTCTCTTTAGCCTCTACTACAAAGCTGTGATCATCAAGACAGTATGGTATTGGCACAAACACAGACACACAGACCGATGGAATAGAATAGAAACCCCAGAGGTGAACCCACAAATGTATGGCCAACTAAACATTGACAAAGCAGGAAAGAGTATCCCATGAGAAAAAAAGACAGTCTCTTTCTTCTGGGAGAACTGGACAGCAACATGCAGAAGAATGAATCTAGACGACTTTTCTTACACCATACACACAAATAAACTCAAAATGGATGAAGGACCTGACTGTGAGACAGGAAACCATCAAAACTCTTGAGGAGAAAGCAGGAAAAAAACCTCTTTGACCTCCGCCGCAGCAATTTCTTACTTGACATATCCCCAAAGGCAAGGGAATGGAAAGCAAAAATAAACTATTGGGACCTCGTCAAGATAAAAATCTTCTGCACTGCAAAGGAATCAATCAACAAAACCAAAAGGCAACGGACAGAATGGGAGAAGATATTTGCAAATGACATATCACATAAAGGAAGGGCTAATATCCAGAACCTGTAAAGAACTCACCAAACCCCACACCCACAAAACAAATAATCCAGGGAAGAAATGGGCAGAAGACATGAATAGACACTTTTCCAAAGAAGACATCCAGATGGACAACAGACACATGGAAAGATGCTCAACGTCACTCCTCATCAGGGAAATACTAATCTAAACCACACTGAGATATCACCTCACGCTGGTCAGAGTGGCTAAAATGAACAAATCAGGAGACTACAGATGCTGGCCAGGATGTGGAGAAACAGGAACCCTCTTGCACTGTTGGTGGGAATGCAAACTGGTGCAGCCACTCTGGAAAACAGCGTAGAGCTTCCTCAAATAATTAAAAATAGAACAACCCTAGGACCCAGCAATAGCACTGCTGGGAATTTACCCAAGGGATACAGGAGTGCTGATGCATAGGGGCACATGTACCCCAATGTATACAGTAGCACTTTCAGCAATCACCAAATTATGGAAAGAGCCTAAATGTCCATCACCCAACGAATGGAGAAAGAAGATGTGGTTTATATATACAGTGGAATACTACTTGGCAATGAGAAAGAGTGAAACCTGGCCATTTGCAACAACGTGGATGGAACTGGAGGGTATTATGCAAAGTGAAATAAGTCAGGCAGAGAAAGACAGATACCATATGATTTCACCTATATGTGGATCCTGAGAAACTTGACAGGAGACCATGGGTGGGGGGTCGGGGAAAAACAGTTACAGAGAGGGAGGGAGGCAAACAATAAGAGACTCGTAAACACTGAGAATAAACTAAGGGTTGATAGGAGGTGGGGGGGAGGGGAAAGTGGGTGATAGGCATTGAGAAGGGCACCTGTTGGGATGAGCACTGGGTGTTGTATGGAAACCAATTTGACAATAGATTATATTTAGTAAAAAAAAATTACAAAATCAGCATCAAGAGATCAGTTGTATTTCTAACCAATAACAATGAAATAGCTGAAAAAGAAATATAAGGAAAAAAAATCCCCTTCCCCAAAGCATCAAAAAGAACAAAATACTTTGGAATAAATTTAATCAAGGATTTCTGAAAGATAGGTACAGTAAAAACTACAAGACATTGGTAAAAGAAACAGCAGAGACACAAACAAATGGGAAGATACCCCGTTGTTTATGGATTCAAAAAATTAGCATCATTAAATATCCACATTACCTGAAACCACCCACAGAGTCAATGCAATCCTTGTCAAAATTCCAATGACCTTTTTCACAGAAATAGGAAAAGCATTCCTCAAATGTGTAAGGAACAAGAAAGACCCCAAATAGCCAAAACAATCCTAAGAAAGAAGAACAAAGCTGGAAGCATCACACTTGCTGGTGTCACACTATTACAAAGTTATGGTAATAAAAACCATATGAAGTTGCGCAAAAACAAACACAAAGATGAATGAAACAGAATCAAGAACCCAGAAATAAACCCATGCATAAAGTCAACTAAAAACCCATGCATAAAGTCTCTTTGTTAAGAGACCCAAGAATACTCAAAAGAGAAAAGGTAATCTCTTCAATACATGAAGGTGAGAAAACTGGATATTAACATGCAAAAGAAGAAAACTGTGCCTCTACCTTACACCACTCACAAAAGTCAACCCAAACGCAAATAAAGACTCCTATATAAAATCTTAAATCATAAAACTCCTAGAAGAAAACAGAGGATAAAAGCTCCTTGACATAGATCTTACAAATGATTTAGGATAGGACATCCAAAGTACAAGCAATAAAAGCAAAAACAACCAATGCAATCAGCAATGTTTCTGCACAGCAAAAGAAACAAGCAACATGACGGAAAGGCAACCTATGGAAAGGATGAAAACATTTGCAAGCTACAAATATGAAAAACGTCAATATCTAAAATGTGTGAGGAATTCGTACAATTCAACAGCTAAAAACAAATATAATTAAAAACTGGGCAAGGCACCTTAAAAGACGTCTCTTCTCAAAACATATTCAAATAGCCAAGGGTACACAAGAAGGTGCTCGATATCACTATTCATCAGGGAAATGCAAATCAAAACTGCAGTATATAGATATCACTTTGACCTATTAAAATGGCTATTGTCAAAAAGACAAGAGATATCGTTGGCAAGGATGTACAGGAAAGGAATTCCTTGTACTCCTGTAGGACTGTAAATTGGGACAGCCACTACGTAAAACAGTATGGTGGCTCCTCAACAAACTAAAAATAGAACCTCCATATGAGCCAATAATCCCATTTCTGGGTATACGTCTTAAAGACATGACATCCTTACCTTGGAGAGATATCTGCAGCCCTATGTTTCTTGCAGCATTATTTACAATAGTCAAGAAACATGGGGCGCCTGGGTGGCTCAGTCGGTTAAGTGGCCGACTTCGGCCCAGATCATGATCTCGCGGTCCGTGAGTTCAAGCCCCGCGTCGGGTTCTGTGCTGACAGCTCAGAGCCTGGAGCCTGTTTCAGATTCTGTGTCTCCCTCTCTCTGACCCTCCCCCGTTCATGCTTTGTCTCTCTCTGTCTCAAAAATAAATAAACGCTAAAAAAAAATTAAAAAAATAGTCAAGAAACAACCTAAGCATCCATCAGTGGATCCATGGATTAAAAAATATGGTATACAGTTACAATGGAATATTTTGAGCCACAAACAAGAAGGAAATCCTGCCAGTTGTGACAACATGAGTGAAACTTGAGGGCTTTATCCTTAGTGAAAAGAAGTCAGACACAGGAAGACAAACACTGTATGATCTGACTTATATGTGGAATTAAAAAAAAATTGCACGAAAACCAGAACAGACTGGTGGTTTCCAGGGTTAGGAGGCTGTGAGAAATGGGTAGATATTGGTCAAAGGGTACAAACTACCTGTTACAAGATTAATTAATTCTGGGTATTTAATGTGCAGGATGGTGATTACAGTGAACAATACTGTATCATATCATTTGAAAGTTGCTACAAGACTAGATCATCACAAACAAGAAATGATATTTATGTGAGATGATGGAACTATTAACACTATTGTGGTAATCATTTGACAATATAAAAGTGTATCAAATTAATACAGGTACACCTTACAGTTACACAGATGTAGGTTACTTATATCTCATAAATCTGGAAAAACTTCAAAAATTCAAAAGTACTCATAGGTTATTATCTATCGCTCAGAAATAACAATCATCTGATTAGTTATGCTTTTGTTTAAAAAAAAATGGTTTGCGGCGCCTGGATGGCTCAGTACGTTAAGTGTATGACTTTGGCTCGGTTTGTGATCTAAGGGTTTGTGGCTTCGAGCCCCACATCAGGCTGTGTGCTGACATCCCAGAGTCTGGAGCCTGCTTCGGAATCTTTGCCTCCCCCTCTCTCTGCCCGTCCCCAACTCTCACTTTGTCTCTCTCCAAATGAATAAACATTTTAAAATATTTTAAAAAATGATTTGGCAACTTTTGCATACTTTTCGCCTAATATCTAATCCTGATAGAAAAAAAATGGGGGATTCACCAAAAAGAAAATTATCATTCTGTTTTCATGGACTAAATGCATGCAACAGAATATTATTACCATACAGCTACGTACATTTCCAAAAATAATGAAATTTCCCACAGATTATTGAGGACTTAAACATGAGCCCCGAAGAGCACCAAAAACAAAAACAAAACTAACAATTGTGGTTTTTTTCAAAAAACTGTTATACAGATAACTTTTTTCGTGGAAATAACATCCAAGAAAAGAAGAATCTTTGTGAAAGCAATTATCAAACAACTCCTCTCGACCCAAACTTCAAAAATGAATCTGTAATTATAGAATTTGAAATAGCTTTCATTTTGAACCCAGTCAATAGAAGCAACTTTTAAGTAGAAAACATCTGGTGAAAGCCACCTCAAACTTAGAAAAAACAAAACAAAACAAAACCAAAAGAAACCCTAACACGTAGCCATGGTAACAAGAAGCCACCAGAATCAGTTTTAAATGTGTTAATCAATGCCCACCAGCCCTACTCACCAACCAATCCGTTTCAGCTCCTTCCTTCTGAAAGACAGCGAATATAAAGGACAACAGTGACTCCAATACACATGCTTCAGCGTGCCAACCAATCCACAACAGTCTCACCCAAATAAGCATGGTGCTTCAGATGATGAAAAACCATTTAATTTTCTGAAAGTCCCCTAATTTTTAAACTCCACTCTTCCCCAAACCCTGTATAAGAATAGCAGACTGCTCTGTTAAAAAAGACTATACCTAACCAGCACAGCTCGCTCTTATTTGGAAGTGATCAATTCCAACTTCATCTTTTTATTTCAGATATTGAGGGCTCATAATCTTTGGCAAGAATTTTTAAAGTCCTATAATAATTTGCCACCATATTTTAGTTTCCTTAGTAATTATAAAGGAAGTTTGCTATTTCTTTGATACATTTCACCATAATTAAAACTAACATAAATACAACTAAAAGAACAAGTAGGAAGTAAACACAATATTGGGCCCCCCAAAATCCAAAAACTGTATATAACTGACAGGTTTAGTTGTCAGAATGAACCCATGCCAAAGTTGGTCAAGGTGGGGGCTAGTATTATGTTTAAAACTATACACACAAGTTAAACTCCGTCCACTCAATAAACATTATTGAATAAGTACTATATAGACTAGAACATTTTCTAGGCACTGAGGACATGGCAATGAACAGATAACAATCCTACTCATGAGTGACGTAAACATACAATAACAATAAGCTACACAGGCAAAATATACAGTATTAGAGGAGAAAAACTAAAGCAGAGAAATCACATTTTGATGTGTTATAGGGAAAAGGGTAGTTGAAGTACTAGTCAGGATGGCCAAGAAAGGCCTTGCTGAGAAAGTGACTTTTAAGCAAAAACCTGAAAGGAGAAACAAACAAAAAAGGAAAAAGCAAGCCATGAGGTATCTGAGGGAAAGCATTCCAGATAGAGTGAACAGCAAGGACAGAAGTATGTCCGAAGTACTTAAAGAGTAGTGAGAAATCAGTATGGCTGGACAGAATGAAAGGGGTAGAAAAGAGTTCAAATCAGAGAGAGAGAAGGAGACACCTGATCATATCCAGGCCTTGTCGGCATTAGGAAGAGTTTTGGCATGTACTCTGAGCGAAATGGGAGGCAATTAGGCTTGGAGCAGAGGAAGGACACAATCCGACTTACGTTTTACTAGATCCAATGTGTTTAGAATTAACGGAAACAGAGGAAAAACAAAAGAAGAAACAAACAAACAAGAAGACCATTTAGTTACCTATTACACCAATATAAAAAACAGATGATAGTCTATTGGTCATGGAAGATGTGTTTGGATTCTCGATATATTTGAAGGAAGACATGACAAGATTTGCTGACAGATGAGATGTGATGTGTATGAAAAAGAAAAAGAAAAGAGAAAGAAAAAGTGAAAGAAAAAAGAAAAAAAAAGACAGGAGTCAAAGATGACACCAAGTTTTTTAGCAGAGCAACACGTAGAACTGTTATTAACTCAATTAGGAAAGACATGAAAGGCAAATATTAAGAAAGAATATCAGGAGCTCAATTTGGGACATGTTAAGTTTGCAACAGCTATCCAGAAAGAGATATCAAGTAGGCAGTTGGATATGCGGGCCTGGAATTATGGAGAGAGATCCGGGCTGGAGATGTAAACTTGAGGATCATTAGAATATACAAGATAGTAAAAGTCAAGAGAAGGAAAATCAAAGGCAAATTCCTGGAAGACATCAATGGGTTAAAAGGTGGTGGACGAGAAGAAACAAGTAAATCAGGCTGAGGTGTACAGACTAGAAAGGCAGCGGGAAAATCAGGTGAGTGAGTGATAGCCTACAAGCAACATGGAGACAGAATTTTGGAGGAGAGAGTTTTCCATTGGGTCAAATATCGCTGAAAGGTTAAGTAAAATGAGATGTATGAAATTGTTTAGATTTATTAAAGTGAAAATCGGTGGTAACCTTGAAAAAACAATTCTGGAGGAGTGAGAGGGAAAATTGCTACAATGAATTCAAGAGTGGATGGGAGGGAGGGAAATCAGGATCAGAGAGTGAAGAAGGCTGTTGACAGATTTCATAGCTAAGTGGAATGGTCATGGTTGATCTAATTTTCTATTATTGCTGTAGTTTTCAATTGTTACATACTGATTAGGTAGTATTTTTGTAATATTTGGAAGTCTTAAAAATTGCATATATGTAACACTAGGTTGTTTTTTTTTTGTTGTTGTTTTTTGTTTGTTTGTTTTTTTTAAATGCCAGACCAAGGTACAAAATAACTCACAAAATTGTACACTGAGAAGACTCCTTAAATTTTTTCTAGATATATATAAGCTGATTACCATTTTTCTCATGCTTAGAAAGACCACAGAAAAACGAAGTTTCAAGGGCAGTATTTCGTGCTTGATAAAAATTATTAAACTCTAAGGGCACCTGGGTGGCCCAGTCCACAAAGCATCCAACTCTTGATTTCAGCTCAGGACATGATCTCTAGGTTCTCTAGCTTCGAGCTCTGCACTGACAGCATGGAGCCTCCTTGGGATTCTCTCTCTCCCTCTCTCTTTGCTCCTCCCCCACTCATGTGTGCATGCTCTCTCTCTCTCTCTCAAAATAAACAAACATTTTTAAAACGTCACCCAACTCTAGGATATTTTATACTATCCAAAGTAATGAGTCATATTAAAATTTTATACACAGAAGTAAAAGGAGTTGGGAATGCAGAAAATTGTCCTACTTTGTAAACTGAATTGTCACAAATTGTATAGCATGAAGGCACTGTTGAAAAATTTGGTGTGGTTCATGTTGAAATATATTCTCTAAAAAGGCAGGATAATGGCATGCAAGCAAGGTACCTTTATAAAAACGATTCATTGCATTACCAGCATCTTGGTTTATAGCACAGGGGCCATGAAATGTTTATATAGAATATGAGACATGTTGCCACGTGAATCCTCTTGGCAATAATCAGATTAAGTTGAGGGTCCAACATTGGAGCACTCATGCACTGGGAAACAAAACCAAAAATCTAATAACTAGCAATTTTGTTGGTAGACTGCCAGTGTAGCAGGGAACTTCCGTTTGCAATTCAGGAGATATTCAAAGTATTCTAACAAAATGTGCATAAGACATGACGTGAAACCAAACCAAATGCTTTAAATATACTTTGTTAAACCATCAGTACACATAGACCTAAATTCATTTTTTAAAATGGTCACATACTCCATTACTTTATAGAAGTGAAACGTTACTTCCTTATTAATGAATGGATATTTAGCCTATCTCTGGGGTCCCTAGGTGGCTCAGTCTGGTGAGCATCTGACTGTTGATGTTGGCTCAGGTCATGATCTTGTGGTCGTGAGATCGAGCCCCGTGTTGGCCTCTGCACTGTTAACGTGGAGTCTGCTTGGGATTCTCTCTCTCTCCCTCTCTGTCTCTGCTCCCCCTCAATGCTTGGGCTCCCGAGTGTGCACATTCTCTGTCTGTCTCTCAAAATAAGTCAATAAACATTTAGACTATCTCCTTCACATATATCCTTCACATATACATGTGACTATATCCTTCACATATACAATATCCTTCACATATACATGTAACATATATATATATATATGTAACCTTAATATATCTGTCCTATTTTGTATATGTATAATATATAATAAATGCCCTTATAGTGTGTGTGTGTGTGTGTGTGTGTGTGTGTGTGTGTGTGTGTTTGCACGTGCAGGCACACACGCTTGCTTATAGAAGTCACGTATTTCAGAAGGACCCAGTCCTGGCAATGAAACCATTGGAATAAAGAGATGACCTACCTGAAATATTTTTCTCACGTTATATTATTTATTTTTGACAGTGACAGAGACAGAGCACAAGCAGGGGAGGGGCAGAGAAAGAGGGAGACACAGAATCGGAAGCAGGCTCCAGGCTCTGAGCTGTTAGCACAGAGCCTGACACAAGGCTCAAGATCGTGAGTGCAAGATCATGACCTGAGCCGAAGTTGGATGCTTACCCAACTGTGCCACCCAGGTGTCCCGACATATTTGAAATTTTGAAATACACTGCTATATCACCTTTCAGAAAGGAGTTACCAATTTCATCTAACCACAGTGTCTAAGAATGTCATTTTCCTCACATTTCCTAACTTTGGCTATTTTATTTAATAAAATATTTATCACTATGACTGCAAAAAATGGTATCTCATTGGTATTTACATTTTTCTCATTAGCACATAGGATGAAATATCTCCACGAAAAATACGAAATTTGTTCATCATGAAGATTAGCTCAAACTAGAAAAGATTGTTGCATAGGAAAATAACAATTACCTACTATTTAAATATTGCTATAGGCTTACCTATCAGAATCTTTATTTTCTGTAATAGGCAATTGATGGCTATCAGTTTTTCCATTCTGTCTTTGTGGAATTAATCCAGCAGCCGCAGCATCATGTATGTTTTCTGATACTTCCATGTCACTTCCTCTGTGCTTCTTTTTTTCTTCAACCTTTAATGGAACTTGATACTAAAGGTAATTGTTACTTTAGTCAATAAAAAGGTTTTTTTCATTAACTTTATCAGTTGACACTTAGTTTGTCATAAATTCAATGGAGGAAAATATTTTGTGTTTACTTTATCATTACAAGGAATAGTAATTTTTATAAACTCTCCTTCATTTCTGTTGGAATTAAAAAAAAAAAGCAGAAGTTACCAAAATTTCTAAAAGGGCTTTCTTAATTTTGTACTCTTATTCGTATCCACACTTTGCTACTGAGAATTCCCCACCCACCCCATCCCATCTGACCAAGAGATACAAAGAAATGAAAAGACAAGAGACAAAATGTGTCCTTTTCTTTCCTTACCACCTGGGTTTTACACAACAGCCAGATTTAAAACATGGGACATGGAGGTGCTCCTGTAACAAAACCAGGAAGCTTTCCTCTTTCTGCACGGAGCTATTCTTTCCCTGACTGCCTTTTACAATTCTTTTTCTTTTGGATCCTAAGGTTCTCAAAAAAAGTGACAGTGTCCCCTAAAATTTATGAACCAAAGTTTGCCACAACACAAAAGGAACAAAGTGAAACAGACGTTAGGGTGGAATTCTGGGAAATTAGTAATGCTCTCCGAATCTCACATTCAATAACCATAAAACTTTATAGGGAGAGGATGTAAAAGTAATGATCACCTTTAATCCCATTTACTACTGATAATGCGAGTAAAACTCAAAAAGGTTAAATGATTTGTACCAAGTTCCTAAAGTGGCATTCCCTAGCATTTTATGGCACCAAAAGAGACGATACAATTCTTGAATGTTGAATCAGAGAAATTACCACAAATTCATTAAATTAGTCAGATGCATGAAAAGTGTGACTTTCGCACAGTAAATTAATACCTTGATTTGGGACGAGGAGATTAGCTACTTATTCTTTTAAAGGAGGGTATCTCTAGATTTTGTCTATTTCTAAAGTCCACACATCTCAAAACTCAGTTTTCTCCCTTGGAGTTAAATACTGAAGGCTTGCTGAAGGTTTATGCTACCTACATGGTAAAAATCATACAGGCCAAGAGATATCATACTTTATTGAACATAAAGTGAAGGTTTGACTCAACAGAAACATCTGAGAATGAGATTAAAAAATGTGAAAAAAGGGGTGATAATACAAATAGCTGTTATTAAGCCTATCTCAAAGGGGTCATGTTGAAATTCTAAGTTCCAAGATTGTGAATAAAGCAGACAAGACTGCCTATTTTTGTGGGGAATCAGCTTAGGAATTCCCTGAGCCTGAACTGATGGGTTAACCAGGCATAGAAAATTACAAAGCCATAGGATGCTCACACCCAAGTTTGGGTAAACAATATTAGGTATCTAGGTACAGAGAGGGAGGGGCAAAGGCTCCAAGACCAAGGTGTGAGAGGTAAACAAGATTAGATATTCAGGAGGACACACTCCCCAATTGAGTACTATGGCAGAAAGCTGCTTTCACAGGAAGGAAGGACCAAATGAGGTAAACAGGTAAATAGGGCTATAGGCTGTAGGCTGCAGGGTGAAGATGCCCAGAGGGGAGCTAATTAGCAAAAGAAAGGTGCCTTGTGGATCCTGAGGTAGCATCTGTCTTCTCCCCTAGACTAGCTAAGATGAACAGAGAAGCTGCCTCAGGTCAGCTGTTAACAACCATCTGCCAGGCGCCAGGATTTTGTTTTACATTGACCCTAACCCCTAACACCCTAGATCTTGAAACCCCCTTTCCCTCATGCCCATGAGTTCATGTTCACAGATTGATTGTCTCTTTGTGCACGTCCATCACCATGTTTGGAAGCCTTCTGATCCTATTAAAAACAGAACAAGGACCCTTAATCCGGGCTCGTGTGTTCTCCTGGACATTACCTGTCTCTCCCATTGTAATCCTGCATCCCGCTGTCTTGCTAGACAAGCAAGAAACCTAGACCCAGAGTCTACAGACACATACTGAAGCAATACATAGATTTCTTTAGCTGGGAACATGTGTTTATATTCCTTCTCTTAGTTATTGCTTCTTTCTCATTTTATTGTTTATGGAAATGCAATTTATATTTAAGCCAATATATTAAAAAAAAAAAAACAACCTGGAGATTATTATGGTTTTTAAGCAGTTTCTTTATGGTTATTCTGGTTCATGAGGTCACATGGTACTTATATAGCTAAGTTAGTTTCCCAGTTCATATACTACTTGGAAGACTGACACTGAAACTTTAAGGAAAACAAATCACAAGAATGTTTCCCTGAACTCCTTTTTGTTAGATAGCAGAAATAATCTATTTCCAGACACAATTACTTATTTAGACAATTCCATTGTATGCACACTCTTGTTCTTTTGAGTGGAGACTCAGAATGGATCAGATAATTGCTAAAGAGAAAAAACAAGAGTAAAAGCAAGGCGGACCTCCTTCTCTTTTGGAGGTTGAACTTTCTCTCTTTCCAAAGACAGGAACTCTACTTGTGACATGCCTATCTCATTCTTAAACCTTTGCATATCTTGATGTAATTCTTCACTTAGATGTACTTCAGATGCTGGAAAACTAGATGCTGAAGATGAACTCACAATTTCTAATTCAGAATCAATACTTTTATAGTTATGAGTACTGTCATTATCTGCATATAATGGCTTCTGGAAAAAAGTCTTGTACTGGTTTTGTTTTCTCGTGTTTGTGACAGCAGAAATATCATGCTTTTTTGTTTGAACCATGTGTTTCATCACATGGCAGCATGCAAGCCACAAATCAAAAAAGCTCTATGAATCACTAGACTGAGGTCTAATTTACAATCGGTGGTCATGCTCGCTTCGGCAGCACATATACAATCGGTGGTATCTTGGTCCATATTTTTTGCCATTTGGATGTCAAACTCTCTTGGCCTTCTTTCACTTTAAATGTAACTAGTGGGTTCTTTGCTTTTTTATTTTCTATATCATTTTAAAAATCCTCATTGTTGTTAAAAAGATGCTCAATGTCTGCTTTGTTCTCATTTTCATAGTCTGATTACTTTCTTTCTTTCTTTAATTTGAAATTTATTGTCAAATTGGTTTCCATACAACACCCAGTGTTCATCCCAACAGGTGCCCTCCTCAATGCCCATCACCCAGCATCCCCTCCCTCCCATCCCCCATCAATCCTCAATTTATTCTCAATTTGTAAGAGTCTCTTATGGTTTGGCTCTCTCCCTCTCGAAGGTTTGTTTTTTTATTTTTGTTTTTGTTTTTTTCATTTCGCCTCCCCCATGGTCTTCTGTTAAGTTTCTCAGGATCCACAAAAGAGTGAAAACATATGGTATCTGTCTTTCTCTGTATTACTTATTTCACTTAGCATCACACTCTCCTGTTCCATCCACGTTGCTACAAAAGGCCATATTTCATTCTTTCTCATGGCCAAGTAGCATTCCATTGTGTATATAAAGCACAATTTCCTTATCCATTCGTCGGGTGATGGGCATTTAGACTCTTTCCATAAATTTGGCGGTTGTTGAAAGTGCTGCTATAAACATTGGGGTACAATTGCCCCTACGCATCAACACTCCTGTATCCCTTGGGTAAATTCCTAGCAGTGCTATTGCTGGGTCATAGGGTAGATCTATTTTTCATTTTTTGAGGAACCTCCACACTGTTTTCCAGAGTGGCTGCACCAGTTTGCATTCCCACCAAGAGTGCCAGAGGGTTCTTGTTTCTCCACATCCTCCCCAGCATCCATAGTCTCCTGGTTTGGTCACGTAGCCACTCTTGACTGGTGTGATGTGGTATCTCAGTGTGGTTTTGATTTATATGTCCTGGATGATTTGCTTTCATTTAAAGAAAGCTTAGAAGATGACTGGCAAGCATATTCTGGGGACCCAGGTATGAATGAGAGAGAATGACATTTTCAAGACTAGGCTCTTTTTGTTCAGGAAATGCCTGAAATACTACCGAGACAGACACTCCAAATGCATCTTCTTCCTCACAGTCAAGCACAGTATTTGTCCAATTCGAAGGTATTTCCTTTCAGTTGGTTCCTCCTTAGAGTGAACCCGTGGTGGTTCTTCTTCAAGACGAGTAGGAATGCTGTATTGTTAACAAATTTCACCAAACTTCAGCTTTCACTCACTGGTGATGAGTTTTAAGCTATTTTTCCAGTCTAATTTGCCTTATTTGATCCACATTTCCTCAAAGTTTTGCATAGAAGCATGTCTTAAATATAGAGATATATCATGCTCCCTATCACATTCCTTATTCATTGCTGGTCCTTGAGTAATTTTTTGCAGTTGCAAAAATGGGTGGTTAATTTCCTTGTTTTGATTTTCACATGTCTTTTCGGGCAGGATACATGTTTGTAAAAACACCTTGTCCTTAAGTAATCAAGTACGGACAAAGAAAAATGAGAAAATAATTACAATTGTACTGTTAACTTTCTTCATCTATGTTTAGCTGTTCCCAAGTCACGGGATTGTAACTTCCTGCAAGAAGTGAAAACTAACTTGCCTTAGCCTAAGACAGAAGAAAAATATGAACTCATAAACTCAAGCTTGTCAGTTTTTGGAACTAAACAATTCATTAGATGTTAAATTGACCAAAAAATAAGTTAGATGATTTCTAATGTTATAAACCTTAAAAACTATTTAGCTTACCATCCCTTATAACGAGCACTAAAGTGCATTTGAGTACTTTTTAAGGATTAATAACTAGAGAATGCGAAACCTTTAAATTATTAGCAGCCAAATCAATTAATATCAAAGAGAAAAAAATATGCTTGCAGTGTGAATCGGCTTAAGATTCTCTCTCTCACCCTGCCCTCACCTACCCACGTACTCTGTACTCACTCTCTCTCTCAAAAGAAAGAATTAATAGAAAGAGTAACCATAAGGAACAGAAAATACATTTACAGAATGGTACTCTATTGATTGAAAAATATCTGTGTGTAAGTGGACTCCCACAGTACAAACCCACCTGGTCCAAGGGTCAACTGTATACCTACATGATGTCTCCCCTAAGAGATTACCAGAACTTAACATAGTGCCAAGTTAGAAAATCAAAAACCCATTCCTAATTTCCCATTCTTTTCTGGACCCTATGACCATTTTATTGGCATTCAGACATCTTCACATTTAAAACAAATATTCTTTTTAAATTTTTTTTCCCAACGTTTATTTATTTTTGGGACAGAGAGAGACAGAGCATGAACGGGCGAGGGGCAGAGAGAGAGGGAGACACAGAATCGGAAACAGGCTCCAGGCTCTGAGCCGTCAGCCCAGAGCCCGACGCGGGGCTCGAACTCACGGACCGCGAGATCGTGACCTGGCTGAAGTCGGACGCTTAACCGACTGCGCCACCCAGGCGCCCCTAAAACAAATATTCTTGGGGGGGCCTGGGTGACTTAGTCGATTAAGCGCCCAACTTTGGCTCAGCTCATGTTCTCACAGTTCATGAGTTCGAGTCCTGCGTTGGGCTCCTTGCTCTCAGTGCAGAGCCTGCTTCGGATCTTCTGTCCCCCCACCCCGCTCTCAACAATAAACAAACATTCACCAAACAAAGTATCCTCAATATATAGTAAGTCACTAAAAGCCACTGTGATCATTTTGTCTTCTGTTTCTATAGCACCCTTTACAGGTTACAAAACGTTGCCACATTTGTTCATTATGCATAACCAAGAGGTGGGCATTGGTGCCATTTTTAGGAACGAGGTCATTGACCTTGAGGCAAGTTTTTCCAAGATCCCACAGCTAGGAAGTGACGGAACCAAGATGCTAGCATGTCTTTGATTTCAAATACAGCGCTTGTAGCATTATGCAGCAGCTGCCTGGGCCTGAGAGATCAGGACTTTTTTACCTCCTTCCCTAGTTGTCACCTTAGAATAGGTCATCATTACTTTACTTATATTACTACAAGTATGACTGCGATGTTATTTTAATCATTCAAAAGGCAAATCAACGCATCTCTTGGATGTTTTAACATCACTCCATGCCTATACTTAAAAATAAGAAGAAGACAGTACCTCAGGAAGAGAAGGTGATTCTACATCTCCCTCTTCTCCTAATTTTAATGCTGACATATCTATAGAATAGGGTCACAGATAAATTAATGAAAACATGTGTTACTATGAATTTTAAACACAGACACAAGTCTATCTCCATGAATATTTCAACAAAATAAAAGCAATAGCAGAAAAGATGTTCAGGGGGTTCACGATTTTCCGGAAGTAAAAGGGGATAGTACTTGGGATACTTCTAAAGAAAGATAGCAACAGAAAAACACCTTCACGAAAAAAGGATAATATATTTGGATCTACATACTTCCAGATTTTTTTTTTCATACTAGCATTTAATCATAGGAAAACAACTCACAGAGATTCACTAGCTTACCACTTCTGTAATTTTTATGCACTCCACCAGCAGAAGTCAAACTGTCATTAACTGCTTGCTCTGGTGTCACATTTTCAATAATACCAACACCATCTTCCTTTGCTTCCATTGCTGACTTTGAAGTTCCTTCCTAGAAAAGCAGCACAAAACAAAAACCCAACTTCAGAAAAATATCACATTGATTCATTTGGTCACGCACTCACCCACTCAGACAAGCACATACTGTATCTGTTAAGTCATAGCCACGATCTGGGGAAGAGCTGGAAATAGAAATAAAAGACAGAGTCTGTTCTATATGCTAGTAGCAGTAGAGATGCATGAAAACAGGTAAGGACAGAAAAATAACATCCACTAGTTCTGCAAGGGAAGTGAATAACGTACAGTGAATGCACAAAGGAGAAAACACTTACATTTGGGAAGCTCAGCAAACGCTGGGAAGATAGGGCTGTATCTTAAAAGACAGACAAAGTGCACAGGGAGGGTGTGAAGGGCATTCTATAATGGCAAAAGAATCAAGTATGAAATAATATAGTAAGTGACAACACCTATGCAATATGGCAAAACTGGAACAGAGTTCTTGGGAATGGGATAGATAGAGAGATATTACTAGAACATCAGGACGAAACCAAAAAAAAGAAAAAAGAGCAGTGTTATGTGAGCACGTGAATTTTCACCTTCAGGTAATGGGGATCCATTGAATAAGCAGAGGAGTGACATCGTCACAAGTATATTTTAGAAAGGTCACTCTGGCAGCAATGTAGGACGAACGTAAAGGAAGCAAAACCAGAAGAGTACTGCAAAATTATAGTTGAGCGAGTGAATTACGGGAATAACATATGAAAAATGGTAAGCAGGTACAAAATATCGAATGTGGTGAGTGAGTGGTTGCGGTGATTTCAGGGAAGTTCGGAATCCAGGACATTTCCTGTTCCAGGGCTGCTATTTATTAGGCTAGGGAACACAAATGACAGAGCAGATTAAAAAGAGTCAGGGAAGAGGAAAGGAAATGGGTCAGAAACAATGTGTTTAAACTAAGGCATATTAAATTAAAAGTACCCAGGGGACTTCCAAAGAAAATGTTAGGGCCGCCTGAAGGCCTCATTCAGTTAGCAACTGACTCTTGATTTTGGCTCAGGTCATGATCTCGCAGTTCATGGGTTCAAGCCCCACATCTGGTTTTGCGCTGACAGTGCAGGGTCTGCTTGGGATTTTCTCTCTCTCCCTCTGTCTCTTTTCCCCTCCCCACTTAAGCTCTCTCTCTCTCTACAATTAATAAATGAATAAACTGTAAAAAAAGGGAAAAAAAAGAAAATTCAGATCAATACATTTCCTGTAAGCAGAGCCCATCTTAAATATCTATAAAACAACTAAACTGATATAATAATGCAAACCTACACAGAAGTGTAAAATTGTGAAAAGGAAAATAAAAGGAGGCGGGAGGAGGAAAGATGGCAGAGGAGAGTTATCAGAATTTCCCCTGACCCTCAAACACAGCAGTATTGAGGTCACAACACTTGGAATACCAGGAATACAGGCTGCAGAGGGACAGAAAAATCTCCACAGGTGCAAAGACAAAGCTTGGCGGGAGAGAAGGGTGTGTATGCGGATTGGGAGAAATAAAATGGTCCGCACAAGCATGGAGTGGGGGAAGCCCTTTGGTGGAGAAACGAAAGGAAGGTAGAGAGAGAGGCTGTGGGAAGTGTATTTGGATATGAGAAAACCTGTCCGGAACACAGACCAAGGAGAGGTCCAGAGAGCCAATTCTACTTTGCAAAACAGCCTTAGAAGCTAAAAAACAGACTCTTCAAGGTTGCCAGACTTTCTCTAGCAAAGAGCTGCCACCTCCCATGCCTGGTGGGGAGGGAGCCGCCCCTAGGCTCTCAGTGAAACACTGGGAGAGAACACCTTGAGTATGGTGTAAAGGGGAGGTATTGCCCTGCCCATGGGAAAAAGACTCTGCAGGCATGAGCCAGAGGACCTTTGTCAACTGGGCAGAGTGGTCCTACTCCAAAACCAGGTCTGAGTAAAGCGGGATCCTATAGGGTTTTGAATCCCAGCTCAGTGCTCAGGGAGCACAGGAGAATTTGCAGCAAGGCAAGCCGGGCCCCCAGGATATTCTGTGAGGACGACCTAAACAGTGAGCTTTGAGACACCTCGTGTGAGCAGGAGAGATTGGGGTGTCGCCATTTCTCTCTCCATGACCCACATCGTGGGGCTTCAGGGAATGGACAGTGAGCCTCAGTGGAGGCAGGCCAATTACACAAAACCCTGCCTCTTTGTGCCTCATAACTGCTCTCTGTGGGAGTGAGACTGACACTGATGGGACCAGACAGCCCCTCCCGTAGACCAGCACAACCACCTGTCACAGACACCAGTGGACAACTCTTCTCTGGTTTTCTACCTTTGTTTCTTTGTTCTCATTTGAATTACTATTCTTTTTATCTTTTTCTTCTCTGTCTTAGTGTTTATTTCTTTATTTTGAGAGAGAAAGTGAGTGATCAAGCAGGAGAGGTGCAGAGAGACGGAAGGAGAAAGAATCCAAGCAAGATCCATGCTCTCACTGCAGAGCCCGATGGGGGTTAAGAACCCACGTACAGCAAAACATGACGTGAGCCAAATTCAAGAGTCGGATGATTCGCCAACTGACCCACCCAGGCGCCAATCTTTTCTTTCCTTTGCTTTCCCTTTCTTCTCTTTCCCCTTTTTACTCTTTCTACTCTCCTCTTTCCTCATCTCCCTTTGGAAACAGCCTAGTAGTCTCGAGTTCACGTGGGTCAAACTAATTATATATCTACATGAATAGATATATCTTAATATATACCTATATACCTATATATAGGTATATATAGATATATCTATATATTTTTTTTCCTTTCTTCCTCTGTTCTGGTGCTTTGTTTGCTTGATTGTGCATTTTCTCTATACTTTTCTAGATCTCCTTCTTCATTTTCCCCCCTCTCTTTCTGGATTAAGCCCTAGAGCTCCTTTGAGTCACTGCCTGGTCTTTTTTTTCACTCCAGTCATTTCTCTTTTTGTTTGGGCAAAGGATTATTCACCACCTTCTTCTCCTTTTTTCCAGGATTACTTCAACAAACAAATCAAAGCACACCTGGTGGAACGCCCAAACCACCTTTCCAAGTAGCGAGAAAAGCAGCCAAAGACGCACCAAAAGAGCGCACGCAACACACTCCAAAAACATTTGTTCAACTGCCAGGCCCTGGGCAGTGTAGGAGCTCTTTTTATTATAGTAGTACTCGCAGGTGTGGGACACAGAACAAGCTATTAACACACACAAAGGGCAGGAATCTAGCCAAAACGACGAAATCGAAGAATTCTCCTCAAAAAAAAATTCCGGGAAGAAAGGACAGCCAGTGAAGTGCTCAAAAGAGACAGAAACAGTACATGTGAGCACACTTTGGGATTGACACTCATAAGACGCATAGTTGCGCTTGAAAGCACGCACAGAAGACAGCAGACAATTTCCTGCTTCAGAGATCAAGGACCTAAGGAATCGTCACAATGAACACTGAAAATGAAATGGTGTAAAGGAGATAAAGAGTAAACTAGATGCAGTGACAGCAAGGACGGGAGAAGCAGCAGACAGAATCGGTGAAAAAGAAGATCCACTGGTGGACAAAGATGAAGCAGAGAAAGGAAAGAAAGGAAATTATGGACCAAAAGGCAGGTACTAGAGACCTACGTGATTAAGTGAGATGAAATATTAGCCACATCCTACGAGTCCCAGAAGAAGAAGAGTGAGAGAAAGGGGCAGAAGGTTTATCTGAACAACGTATAGCTGAGAGCTTCTCTCATGAGGGGAAGGAAACAGGCATCCAAGTCTTGGTGGCACAGAGAATTCACTTCCAAGTCAACAAAACCATGTCAACACCATGATATGTCATAGCGAAAGCGGAAGAATACAAAGATAAGAAGAGAATTCTGAAAGCAGCTAGGAACAAACGAGTCTTAATCGACAAGGGAAGACTCATAAGGGTAGCAGCAGACCTGTCCAAAGAACCTTGGCAGGGCAGAAGGGAGGGGTAGGAAACGGTGAATGTGCTGAATGGGAATATATGCAGAAAAGAATCCCTTCCCCAGCAAGGCTGTCATTTAGAATAGAAAGAGAGAGAAAGGCTTTCCCAGACAAACAAACCCTAATGGAGTTCATGACCATTAAACCAGCCCTACAGGAGATCCTAAGGGGCGACTCTGTGAGGGAAAGCAGCAGAGACTACCAAGAACCAGAGGCCTCACCAAAAGCATGAAACCTTCAGATAACACAATGACACTAAATCCGTATGTTTAACGAATCACTCTGAATGTGAATGAACTCAATGCCCCAATCAAAAGACACAGGGAATCAGAATGGGTAAAACACAAAACAAAACCAAAGAACAAGATCCATCAATGTGTTGTCAACAAGACACTGATTTTAGACCCCAGGACACCTCCAGATTCAAAGTGAAGGTATGGAGAACCACGTATCGTGCTACTAGAAGTCAAAAGAAAGCTGGAGTCGCCACACTTGCTCCAGAAAGACTAGATTTTGAACCAGAGACTGTAGTAACAGATTCAGAAGGGCATAGATCATAATTAAGTGGTCTATCCATCAAGAGGAGCTAACAGTTGCAAATGTTTATGGCCCCAAAGTGAAACGCCCATACATATGAATCGATTAATCACAAACATGATTAAATGTATACATACAAATACCATGAGTGTAGACTACTTTAAGACTCCACTCATGGCAATAGGCGGGTCGTCAAGGCAGAAAATCAGTAAGGAAACACAGATCCAATGTGTCATTGGACCAGATGTATTCAGATATACATAGATATAGATTGGCCTCATATATATGCATTTATATACATGGATATCAACACTGATATATAAAATCTTTTCATCCAACAGCAGTAGAACGCATGTTCTTCTTAAGTGCACACAGAACATTCTCCAATGTCTCCAAGTGACATCCTGGGTCACAAAACAGCCCTCCACAAATATAAAAGGCCTGAGATCATTCCTTGCATATTGTCAGATCACAACAACGAGCACTTGCTCATTCTTATTCTCTCTCCTTCCCTTCCCAAGAGAAATACAAACATTTCAAAAACATTTAGCTCTGTCCCTTCCAAGAAAGAGAAAAACAAGAATAAAAAACCTTGTGGGGCAATGAGTCCTGGATGGAAACCACACACAGACAGTAGATTCTATAACCAATATGTTGACAATGGAGTTGACAGAAAGTGATGTACTAAAAGAACAGACACTAAAGAAATAGTTTCTGCAAGGACAAATTAGGGTAGGGGTAAACAATTAAAAAGAGCCTGGTGCAGGGAACACGTATGTGGCACAGTCAGTTCAGCATCCACCTTCAGCTCATGAGTCATGATCTCATGGGTTGTGGGTTTCAGCCCCACGTTGAGCTCTGTGTTGACAGCTCGGAGCCTGCAGCCTGCTTTGGATTCTGTGTCGCCCTCTGTCACTACCCCTACGCCCGTTGCACTCTGTGTCTCTATCTGTTTCAAAAATAAATAAACTTTAAAAAAATTAAAAAAAAACATGAAAAGCATGGGGGGAGAAGAGGGAAAAAGAAAAAAAAAACAAAAAACACATGACCAATCAATCAAGCATGAGCTTAAGACAAAAAAGAAAAGGAAAAATGTGAGCAAAAGAAGGTAAGTGGAAACATCATACATTTTTCAACAGGTATATAATAGGATTGGGAATATACCATGAACAATAGTCTCTTTTAAACCTTTTAAAGATATATGTGTCTATATATGTGTGTGTATATATGTGTGTGTGTGCGTGTGTGTGTGTACATATATATGTATACATGTATGTGTGTGTATATATATGAGTGTAAATATATATGTGTATATATGCATATATTATATCTATCTATCTATCTATCTATCTATACCTATCTATCTATCTATATATCTATCTATCTATCTATCTATCTATCTATCATTTATGTAAAAGAGAGGCTTTGATTCACAGTATATTCCTAATAATACTGACTCTTATCACTATCTGGTTATAAATACTGTAATAAATAACTTAATTTTTTTCGCTATAAATAAACTGTTCAATTCCTGGCCTCTCTCGCTTCCGAAAAGCTAGAAATTATTACTAGACTAACAAAAGGACAGAAAAGAGAGGTTCCTAACACGTCAACATTCACTATGGAGAAAGAATTGGGAATGAGAATTCTGGGAAGAAATGGGAACCTTCCAAGGATGTATGTAATGGCATACAGATGCGGTTACACAAACAAAGGCTGAGGACTTTTTCTCTGCAAATTTAAGCTCACAATAGGAGGATACTAAAAATATACTGTAACCTTCTTTCTTGTGTAACTCCTGATTTCCTCAATAGAATTCATTTGCGTTTATACATGTTAAACACTAAAACGGCATATAAACTGAAGCCTGACTTTTTCAATTCACATATTTAATTGTGATATATCATGCGTATTTTGTTACTTTTCAAACTCCATTCTACGGAATTCCATTTCCCTACTCATTTATTCCCATTCAAAAACCATGACATTGCTTCTTCCAAGCAAGACGTTATTCTAGGAGCTCCAGGAGTCTGGCAAGTGTGTTTCCTAACCTCCAGGAGCTTATCATGACTGACGGGCTTTGAAATGAATACTGAAATAAATATCAGATGTCTGAAACTTTAAATTTTAGAATCTGACACAAGGACTAGGAGGAGATAGTGTTCAAAGCTAGAATACGAAAGATTTCTGAAATCAGAAATTTGACAACTTGGCTATGAAGAGCCTCTGCTCATAGAGCTACTCTTTTCAGCAAAATACGTATTCTTCGGGGAGATGCACAATTTTAACTTACTCTTCATGCAGTTATTTGAAAACTACAGGAGAACACCTTTGTAAGGTAAATGTTGAGAAATAATGTAAGCATCTAAATTTCTACATTTTCTAATATTATTTTAGTCTAAATGTAGAACAAAGGATAGAGCCAAAGGAAAATCCTGTATGTCACCAAAATAAAACTTGCCCGGGGCCGGGGGTGGGGGGGCGGGTGGGGGCAACCTACAATAGATACTTGGACCCACTCAGGTTTCATTTAGGCATGAGTAGTATCAGTCATGTTACTATCACAGTGAGAATCCTTATCCTTAAGCAAATGTCACATTGCCTCCATGATGGGAAAGCTTTTCCCAATATCATATGACGGTCATTATATATTTTCCAGCCCATTCTTTGATCAGCCTCCACCTGTAGGATTTACCAAAGTACAACAAAACAAAACAAAACATTCAACGCGTCCTGTATCTGTAAAGTGGTTTCTTCTTGCTAATTTTCCATGACACACATGAAATGATGATACACAGGCTCCTCTTAAATTTTCAGAGTAAATAAGGGAGAAAACTCAATTCAGAGCAGGAAAGTGAGTTTCACAGGAGGGTGCTTTACCTTGGTACCAAAATCTAAGACTTGGCTAGATGATGTAGACCATGAATCATCAGGACCAGGTTTGTCGGAAAGCCTTGAGAGCAAAACAATACAAGAAAAGCATGTTCATTCATTTACAAACAAAATTTTAAAAAGTTCAGGGAAAGGTCGCCTATCTCTTTCTTCCACAAAGTTTCTTGGTATCATTAAAATTTTACTTCTGGGTTTTCACTGAGTTTCATTTTAATGCCAGGAATAGCAACATCCAGAGTTATATTAGTTTAAGTTGTACAATATAGTGATTCACCAACTCCATACTCACCCCGTGCTCATCATGACGAGGGCGCTCCTTCATCCCCATCGTCTCTTTCAGCCCTCCCACCACTCACCTCCACTCCGCAACCAGCCGTTTCTTCTCTGCAGTTAAGAGCCTAATTCTTGGTTTGTCTCCCCTTTTGTTTCCTCCCTTTGCTCGTTTGTTGTTTCTTAAGTGCTACATGAGTAAAATCATATGGCATTTGTCTTTCCCTGACTTTGCTTATCATACTACACTCAGGCTCCATCCAGGTGACTGCAAATGCCAAGATTTCATTGTTTTATGATTAAAATTACAGTGTGTGTGTGTGTGTGTGTGTGTGTGTGTGTGTGTGTGTGTGGACATACATACACACACACACATACATTCATATAGGGCTTCTTCTTGGTTCACTCAGCTGTCAAAGGACGCTTGCGCTGGCTGTTGGAAATAATGCTGCAATAAACACAGGAGTGTGTGTGTCCCGTGGAATTCGTGTTTTTGTATTCTCTTGGGTAGTATCCAGTAGTGCAATTACTGGATCATAGGAGAGTTCTGGTTTTAACTTTTTGAGGAACCTCCATACTGTTTTCCACAGGGGCCACCCCCATTTGCATTTCCACCAACGGCGCAAGAGGTTTCCTTAGTCTCCACATCCTCGCAAACACTTGCTTCTTGTGTCTTGGAGTGTAGCCATTCTGACAGGTGTGACGTGGTATCTCGTTGTAGTTTGGGGGAGCATCTTTTCATGTGTCTGTTGACCGTCTGTATGTTGTCTTTGGAAAAGTGTCTGGTTATGTCTACTGCTCATGTGTAAACTGGGCTTTTTTGGACGGGGGTGATGTTGACATGTATCCATTTTTTAGACATTGTGGATACTAACCCTTTACTGGATTTGCAAAACATTTCCAAATTTGTTCTCCATTCCAGAGGTTGCCTTTCAGGTTTGACGGATTCCTTCACTGTGCAAAAGCTTCGTAGGTTGATATAGTCCCCAAACCTTATTCTTGCTTTATTTCCCTTGGCTCAAGAGACATAACTAGTAAAATGTGGCTACAGCCAAAGTCAGAGAAATGACGGCCTGTGCTCTCTTCAAGGATTTTTTTTTTTTTTTTTTATGGTTTCAAGTCTCCCACTTAGGTGTTTAATTCATGTTGAGTTTATTTGTGTGTATGGTACAGAAATTGGTCCAGGTTCATTCTTTGGCATGTGGCTTGTCCAGTTTTCCCAACACCATTTGGTGAAGAGAATGCCTTTTCCCCACTGGATAGTCTTTCCTGTTTGTAGAAGACGAACTGACCATACAGTGGTGGATTTATGTCTGGGTTGGCGGTTCTATTCCACTGAGCTCTAAGGCTATTTTGTACGCCACTACCCACCATGCTGTTTGGATTACTACAGCTTTGGAATAGAACTTGAAAGCTGAGATTGCGATACCTCCAGGGTTCCTCGTTTTCAATATTGCTTTGGCCATTCAAGGTCTTTTGTGGTTGTATACAACGTTTAGGCTTGTTTGTCTAGCTCTGTGACAAATGCTGTTGGTATGGTGACAGGGATTGCATGACATCTGTAGATGGCTTTGGGTAGTGTAGACACTTTAAAAATATGTATTCTTCCCATCTGTGAGCATCGGATGTCTTTCTCTTTCTTTCCGTCACCTTCAATTTCTTTCATCGGTGTTTTACGGTTTCCAGAGTACAAGTCTTTCACAATTTGGACCCTGTTTTAAAAAAAAGCTTTCTGTTCTCTATTTGGCCTGGACCTCTCCTAACCTGTGAAATCTCCAGGAAAGACCCAGTCTGAGTTTCCATAACCAAATGTGACAGGCAGACAATGCTCTGAAATGGTTGAAAATGAAATGTGTAAACGTTACCACAATGACTTCTCACCTCACATCTGTCAGAATGGCTCAGTTTCAACACACAGGAAACAACAAGGGTTGCTCAGGGTGTGGAGGAAAAACAACCCTTGTGCACCGGTCATGGGATATAAATTGGTATCGCCACAGCGAAAGCCACTATGGAGGGGCCTCAACGAATTAAAAACGCAAATACCATAGGATCCAGTGATTCCACTACTGGGTATTTATTTACCCAAGGCAAATGGAAATACTAATTTGAAAAGATATATGCACCCCTATCTTTATTATAGCATTATTTACAATAGACAAGATACGGAAGCAACCCAAGTGTGCACCAATACATGAAGAGACCACACACACACAAGCACACACACACACACACACAAACACACGCACGCACACACACACACACACACACACACACACACTGAAATATTACACAGCTATAAATGAGAATGAGATCCTGCCATCTGCAACATCATGGATGTACCTAGATGGTATGAGGGTAAGTGAAATAAGTCAGACAGAGAAAGACAAATCCTATATGATTTCACTTCTGTGTAGAATGTAAAAAGGGGAATAAATGAACAAACAGAGCAAAAGCAGAAACAGACCCATAAATGCAGAGCTTTGACTCCTGCCAGAAGGGAGGGGAGGTGGGGGGATGGCAAAATGGGTGAAGGGGAGAGGGGAGTTCAGGGTTCCAGTTATAGAATGAATAAATCACAAGGCTCAAAGGTACAGCATAGGGAATCTAGTCAGTGGTATCGTAACAGCATCATACATTAACAGATGGGAGCTACGCTTATGGCGATCACGGGGAAACATCCAGAGTTGTTGCATCACATATTACATTGTGTGTCAGGTAGACCTCCGGTTAAGTAAACGTATCAAAGTTTAGGTTTCTATGTTATGAGTGGTAGTACTAACTAGAGATTGAAAGATTCAAAGTTCCCAAGGCCAACTTTGTTCCCACACTGGTCTTGCCTTATTTAGGTCCATAATAACTAGCACGACATTCCAAGCCTTCAGGGGCATTCAGCTACCCAAGGACGGAGACTGTGATCCAAAGGGTCCTGGGAGTTGTGCCTCTGTTTCTCTATACGCTGCCTGACTATTTTCTTCCCTATGAGCTCCCACTCCTACATCACTCTTCGGCACGGTTCTGTGGCATCCCCCAACCTTTCAATCTTTAGCCAATGAAGCCATACACTCCTACAACAAGGATGGGCTCAAATGACCGAGGGTAGGAACCGTGTCCTGCTCCTGGAGAACAAGCGAACTGGGAGTCTCAGTCATCCACACAGTCCCCTCAACATAGGCATGTTATCACCGATCCAGATGAAGCTCCCTTACTGATTTGACAAGTCAGTCCTACCCCTGCCCAGCCCAGCCCTACAAGTACCTGGGAAGGGCATCACAGATTTAGGAAAAGAGGTGGAGTGAGGAGACAGCTTGCCTTGGGCCATACATCCCTGATGTTCGGAAACTCCAACACCCACCCCCAATTCCTTGAGAGGATCGAAGCTATCCTCCCTCAGTTGGGGTGGAAGTAGGGGATATCATATTTCTATTTGCTGTAAACAGACTCTTCCCAGCAGCTCAAATGATTTTTAATCTCTCTCATCAGAAAATCTGAGGTATGCTCGCACCTTCAATGAAACCAACACACACAAAAGCAGAAACCTGGTCACGACCCTCTTGAACTCTCTATTTGAATATGCCTTACTAAACAACTCCCCTAATCCTGGGTCCTTCATTCCTGTCATTCACCTTTATCTCCCTTGGCATAAACCCCCATATTCTGACATCTTTCCTCAAACTCGTATTCCTAACCAACTCAGTGTTGTTCTCCTTGACACCTGGTCTCCTCTGATAATTCGATTCTTACCCTCCTTCTTTGTATTCCTTAGACCCACTCCCCAGCTTTCTATTATTAAAACAGATGCCTGCAAGATGAAGACAAAAAAGAAGGAAGGAAGGAAGGAAAGAAAGAAAACCAGAATTTAAATCGCATTTCTGTCACTTATCATACCCAAATAGGTCACTTCAATCTCCTTTGAGTTTCAAATTCTCCAGGGAAACAACCATGGGGCAAGGAGGTGAAACATAGGTTGACGTACCAGAGCGTGTTTTGAGGAATCAATGTCTGAGGTTCCCTAAATCTCGAGACCCTAAGTGCTTTTGATTTGGCCTCTGGAAAAATGGAGAGTCCTTAGCTGGCAGAAGGGGGGAAATTATTGGGAAAAAAAAAAAAGAAATACCAAGGAATCCAGAGAAGAAAGTCAAAAGGAAAAACACAGTACAAAAGGTCATGGGGGAAAAAAAAAAACAACTCCAAAAAACCCAAAAAGCTTCCTAAAACTACACAAGGGTACTAGCCCAAAGCGAAACCAGCCTGAGAGCTTAGGCAACAGAGAATCATCTAGCAATATCCTCAAAATAGAGAGTGAGTTTAATTAATGTAACATGGTCTGCAACTAGATATCCTTCCCTTACAGAAAACTCATTTGTCTCAAGAAGAGGGGATATCACTACATCTAAGGACTTGCCTGATGACATCTTGCTTATTATGTAAAAGCCTTGACACCATGGCCATAGCTGACGTCCACCCTAAAATCTCAGATGGGAAAAACAAGGGACTAGTTACCACTGCACTAGTGACTTTTGTTAGCACTAGTGGTCAAATATATGAGGCCAAATGCTTGGACTAACCTGGGTTCTTAAGCAAACCCTAAATTGGTGTTCCCACATCATTATCTTTGACATTCTGAGTTGATCTGCCCTAGGATCTGTATCTTCATCTCAGTGCTGCTGAGGAACCAGAGAATGGATGCGGAAGCCTCAAGGGCTGACGGGCAAAGCCCCTCAGCTACCCGTTAACTATGGAATCATGGTCGAGTCATCAACCTCCCTGAACCACAGTCGCCAAAGTAATAAAAAGTAGGCTACAATAACACAGCTACTTTGCAAAGCTGTACAATGACTATATAACTGAACAGATGGTACCCATAGGATATAGTGTCTGGTCCAGTGTAGAACACGCAACAACCGGTTTTGTTCTCTGCGTTCCCTTAGGAGACACATAATTTTCAGTTCATTCATTCCCCTTCCTTTCCTTTCATTATCCGTTTCATTTCATTTCATTCCTTTATACTTTGAGAGGGAGTGCACACAGAAATCGGGAAAGATATCCCAAGGAGGCTGTCTGCGCAAAACCCGACGTGGGGCTTGAACTCACAAACCCGAGTTGAAGTCAAGAGTCATACCCTTAACCGACTGAGCCACCCGGGTGCCCCAGCAAATGTCATTTTTACAAATCCATAACAACCCTACCTGGATATAGAATCTTCCTCAGCCTTCTTATCTGCTCCTAAAGAAGAAAGCAAAATACATGTTAAATCAACAATCGAAAAATAGAGGAAATTACAAGTGTACGGCTTATGATTTGTGAACAGTGTTGCTTTGGGACCACACCTGGAAACCAGACTACACTGAATGGTAATTATCCCATTCGTAGGCTTAAAGCACTAAGAAATCTTACTTTCTCCTCTATATTGACCAAAAGCAAGAATGGGTTTTATCAGAATTTGACACCTACAGGGGAACTGATGTTGACAATGGCCATCACTGACCGACTCTATGGCACTGGAGGAAACTGGTATCGTTAGGAGAATGATTATCATGAGCGGACAATGGCAGACTGAAACTAGCATGATTTTTCTGGACTTCCACTCCTAGAGGAGTTGAAAGAGAGTATCTTTATTTTGCGGTAACACGGCAGAACGTCCCCAGCTCTTCAGCAGACACTCCTCAGTTTTAGGAGGAAACGCCCCCTCACAAAGTGTGCTCTATAGACACTGGACTTTGCAGCATGGCCAAACCATAGCAAACAGACTCTCCCTGGCCTTATTTCCATTGCCAAGGTAAGAAGGAAAGATTTGGCATTCCAGTTTGATATCGTTCTAACCTCTTGAGGCTGTCTCCTTCCATTGCTAGAGAGTCTATCTAGACCCACCGCACATCACAGAGGAGGATGATCCCAATGTGAGTGCTCTGTAGTGGTTCATGATGTCATTTTTCTCAACCCTCCCCATTAGGTGACACACATCTAGAGAAATCATACTTTTTCATGGAAGGCAGAGCTCATCAGATCCTCTACTGATGAGCAACTAAACGAAACAAAGGGCAAAGAATAGCTTGAATGCCTACATTCAATTACCAGGATATTTTCACTTTCTAAACATCCAAAGACATGCACTCTATGATTCTAACTCTAATAGGACACCTGGAAAGAGCAAGGCTATGGAGCTAAGGGTTGGGGTGAACGTAGGGATAAACGGGCACAGCACAGAGGACTTTTAAGGCAGTGGAACCCTTTCACACGATACCACAAAGATGGATTCCCATCATTACACTTTTGTTAAGACTCATAGAATGTATAACACCAAGGCTGAACACTAATGCACATTAGAGACTTGGCCACCAAATGAAGAGTTCGTGTCCGTAGAGAATGCACCACTGTTGTCAGCGTGCCGGGGTGGCTCAGTTGGTTCAGCGTCCATGTCTGGATCTGAGCTCAGGTCATGATCTCACAGTTCATGGGATCAAGTCCTGCATCAGGTTCTGTGCTGACAGCACAGGATGCTTTCCCCCCTCTCCCTCTGCCCCTTGGCGGCTCACACGCATGCATGCTCTCTCGCTCAAAACTAATCCAAGGAACTGAAAAAAAAAAATCCTACTAAAAATGGACCACTGTCGTGCAAGATGTTAACAACAGGGGAGGCTAGGCGTGTACGGGAGCGTGGTATGGTATATGGAGACTCTCTGTACTTCCTAATATATTTTGCTGTGAACTTAAAACTGATGTGAAAAATCAGGCTTATTAAATGTATGAAACAACAAAAACAACAAAATATGGTATCCATTGAAGCTACTCTTAGCATATACTAACTCATGATACAGTCACCTTGAACATTAACATAGAGATCAAAGTAACACAATAGGGGTACTGTCTCCCATTTGGAAGTATGTGAAAATGCATAAACAAAACACAAAAATACAACAGTTATTTGTATACTTAGGCAAGAAAACAATTGATGAATATGATGCGAAATCTTATACCTATAAACAGGGGTTCAGCACCATAGGAATCGAACCTGGGTTTTCCATATAATTAAGAGATTTTCATTCAAATTTTAAATCAAATATCATTATGTTGATCATACCTCAGAATCATAATGAAAGCTTAATCACATAAAAAAAGATTATAATGACCTAATATTGCCCTAGTAATTTTTACACAAATACCTGCTTCATATGGATGATGACACTGAAACCAGTACCATGGTAACCGTCATGTTACTTGCTAGTAAAACAAAATTTGAAGACACCACCAAAAATGACGTCAGGGCTATAATTCCTAGGCAGAACAGATTTCATCCAGCAGGCCGAAGATGGCTACCTTCAGAACATCCTACTTGAATGACTGGCCCTTGGTTGTTCCCTGGGATCTTGGATTTAAGGAGGGTTCCCACCATTCCCTAGCTGGTTAAGAGTGGTTCACTGTGCCTAAGTGCTGCTACACTCCATGTGCTTAAGGCCGTACACTTGATTTCCTTTCTGGAAACCTGGAATTTTGGGACATGCTAAGGAGAAGATGCCTATGTGATTAGCATTTGATGAAAACCTCGGGCACTGAGTATCCATAAGCCTCGTACTGGCCCACAACATTTCACTTGTGCTGTCCTAATTTCATGCTGGAGGAATTTAGCACATCCTGCCAACTCCATAGAGAAAGGATTCCTGGAAGCCTGCGCTTGGTTTCCTCTGGCCTTCACCCCGTGCACCATTGCTCGGTGCTGATTCGCCTTTCTAGCCTGTCCCCATACCAATCCACACGCATGACTACAACTATATGCTGAGTCCTGTGAGCTCTTCTAGTGAGTAATCAAATCTGGGTGTCACTGGGATGCCTCTAACACAACTGCATTATGTGAAATTTTATTATTTGGGTTGATGTCTTACACGTGGTTACAGTCAGAAGGTTATGTCACAGAATACCTTTCCTGGAATCTCTTTTCTTGGTATTTGACTTGAAAATTCCTACATCCCTATATATCCATTTGAAGAAAGGTTTAAAAGGAATACATGAAATCATGATGTCAGAAAGTGTGAAACAAGCAACAATCTTATTTTACTCCGAAAAGAGAGAGAGAGAGAGAGAGAGAGAGAGAGCGCGCGCGCAAATCCTGGTGATTGCCCCTATGTTCTACCATATAAAACTTCTCTGAAATATGAAAAATCAGTTAATTTCCTCCAACTACCTAGGACTTAGTTCATTTTTCTGGCAGATAGGAATCAAAGAAGTAACAGGGATCATTCCACAACAATCAGAACTGTCAGACAGAATACGAAAACATACTACTGATTATAGTGTGCTTTTGTTTCTTTTCCTTATTTTCCTAGAACATTAAAAATATAGTTCACCTAGTAAAGGCAGTTCTTGCCAAAATAATCAAAAGTCACAAACACGGCATCCAAAATGTCAGATGCGTTATCATGATGTCTCCTTATGTGACCCTCCTTCCAATTCTCTTATTTTGCCCTAAAGGATACTACCGTACGAAGTACCCCCATTTTATATGGCATTAACGTATATACATGTATCGCTGACTACAAACGCTTATGTTCACCCATGGTAGTTAGGACATAACTCTGCATCATCAGCTAGGTCAGTCCTTAATGTCTTGCCAACAGTGAGGATAACAGCAAGAGTGGGAACACTTGGGGATACTACTCTGACAAATTCTGGTACGAGAAGCTCACCTGATAGTGTGGCTGCATTTCCAATAGTCTGCTCTTCCCTTTCAAGAACTAGTGTATTTTACCACCTTCCAGTAGAAACACCATACACACCGGCTTACTTTCCTTCATTTATTCCCTGTAGTCTCCGCCATTCACATGATTCCCTCTTTGGCTCTTCTCTTCTTTCCTGAGGTTCCTTGGGCCTTCCAGGGTCTTGAAAGGGAACTAGTCATTTAGCTCCTTTCGTGGCACTCTCAATTTCATCTGCTGCTGACACCACATACGATATGCAACTTACCTCCTTTTTCACATCTCTTTCTCTTTCCTATGCACTTAACAGGCCGTTTTCTTTAGATATTAGAATATATCAGTATTCCTGTTTTAAATCAACACTCTGTCAAATGACCTTTGAATACAATACAGTTCTTACCTTCTACTTGTCCATTTAATATACTTTGCCCTTTCTGCTCCAGAGCTCCAGAGACAGGAGGCACATATTTCTTGGGCTTCTCAGACATACTCTGTTAAAAGTAGCATCAGTAATGAGTTGCGTGAAGACTTCCTAAGCCTTTTCCAAGAAAATTTCTGAATTTATGATTTTAATAACAATCAGACTTACAAATCAGTAAAACGTATTGACCACCAAAACATTTAAATACAACACCTCATATATGCTCTCTTGATTCAGCGTCCCTTTGAATCTTCATTTGGCTATTGACTCTCTAAACTGATCATGGAAGGCCAGAATACATACTTTCAAAGGCAGAAGCCTGGCTTGTATGCAGATTTCAAAAAGGAACTAACAAAACAACCTTCCTCTGCATTCCTGACCAAAATAAAAGGACATTGAAACAAAGTCTTTAAAAGTGTACTTGCTAGAAATGAAAACTGCTTCTAATAAAATGGCAGACATTTGTTTCAGTGTCAATTCATACCTCACATGATCAGAAACTTTGGAGTATATCATGTTGAGTATCAACAAAACACTGTTGTAGCTGCTGCGTCGTTTAGGTAAACAAAGGCTTGACCTTTTTCTTGACGAAAGAAGGGTTGGATCGAATGGCAAAGTAGTAAGAAAAAACTTTTCTTAAAATTATGGTGAACTAGTAGCAGAAACCATGTAGATATAGGTATGGAACTCTTCACAATGTGTAGTAAGCATTCAAACGGCAAGTATACGAACATGTATGTCTTAGTCACCTAAAATGTGCCAAGCACTCATTTCCCTAGGCACACTTTCTTTTTTACACACAACAATACTAATGATGACGATGATCGAGTGAGCCTTCCTACTTCTTGGTGACTCCAGGACATTGGAGTAAAATGACGATCCGTGGTCCTCTCTGTCCAGAATGTCCCTCGCCACGGTCTACACGACTGGTCCTTCTCATCTTTCACTTGGCACCTTTTGCCACTCTCAGATCTTTTCCGACTACCAAAATTCCCACTCCCACTCTCATCCTCATCCTCACTACAAACGCCCCCAATATTCTCTCAACTAACATTGTCCATTTCCTATCGATGAAGCCTTTCTAGTGGCTTATAACGGATTGCTGTTGACTTACTTTTCTGCTCCGACCACAACAACCTACACCCTCCACTTGTACACTCGGTAGCTAACTCCTTGGTACGTACTCAGCATACAAGGACCAAGTAATTAAGGTCAAAACATTTCCACTAATCTCACTGAGAAGATCTCAAAAGTACCAAATCACTATACCGTTGACCCTTGAACAAAGCAAGGGTTACGGGCTCTGATGGCCATGCACTCGAAAATCCACAAATAGCTTTTGAAACCTCAAAACCAATTCAAAAAAACAAAAATTCCTACTGGATTTCCTACTTTAAAAGCAATTACACTTAGAAATCAAACAGTATATATGTATTGAAATCCAGAACATTAAAGCAGAAGCGCTTGTATACGCTCTCTAGGTCTAATCTACCTTTTCGGCCTCATTTGGCCATTGACTCTGTACACTGAGCATGGGAGGTCAGGGTTAGGATAACGGAATGCTGAGCTTACCAACAATACACACAGTCGATTAATGCATGTTTTCCCTGTTATATGTATTACATACTGTATTCTTACACTATCAACTGAAGAAAAGGTTACTAAGAAAATCGTAAAGAAGGGGTGCTGGGTGGCACTGTCGGTTCAGGGTCAGGCTCTTGACTTTGGCTCAGGTCATGATCTAGATTTCCTGAGTTCAACGCTGGCAGTCTGGAGCCTGATGGAGATTCTCTCTCTGCCCCCGCTTCCCTACTCACGTGCTCTGTCCTCTCTCTCTCTGCCAAAATAAATAATTAAAAAAAAAAAAGAATAAGACGAAAAAGACAATCATAAGGAAGAGAAAATACAGGATGGTACTGTATTTATTGAAAAAAATCTCTATATGTATGTGGACTCCCACAGTCCAAACCCATCTTGTTCAAGGGTCCAATGTATACCTATATGAGGTCTCCACTAAGAGTTTACTGGAACTTCTTATAGCCCCACATTAGAAAATCAAAAACCCATTCTAACTTTGCCATTCTTTTCTGGACACTAGGGCCATTTTGTTGGCCTTCGAACCTCTTCCCATTGAAAACAAGCATTCTTGGGGGGCCTGGGTGACTTAGTCGATTAGGCACCCAACTTTGAAATTGCGAAAAGCAAAGTAAAAGGTGGAGGGAGGAGTTAAGATGGCAGGGGAGGGGATCAGCATTTCCCTTGTCCCTCAAACACAGCAGTATTGAGGTCACAACACTTGGAATGCCAGGAATACAGGCTGCAGAGGGACAGAAAAATCTCCACAGGTGCAGAGTGACAGCTTGGCGGGACAGAAGGGTGTGTATGCGAATTGGGAGAAATAAAATGGGCAGCACAGGCATGGAGTGGGGGAAGCCCTTTGGTGGAGAAACGAAAGGAAAGGAGAGAGAGAGGCTGTGGGAAGGGCCTTTGGATATGAGAAAGCCTGTCCGGACCACAGACCAAGGAGAGGTCCAGAGAGCCAGTTTCTACTTTGCAAAACCGCCTTAGAGGCCAAGAAACAGAATTTTCAAGGTGGCCAGACTTTCTCTAGACCAGAGCTACCACCTCCCATGCCTGGTGGGGAGGGAGCCGCCCCTAGGCTTGGTAGCAATCTCAGGGCTACACTGGGAGAGAACACCTTGAGTATGGTGGAAAGGGGAGGTATTGCCCTGCCCAAGGGAAAAAGACCGTGCAGGCACGAGCCAGAGGCCCTCTGTCCACTGGGCAGAGTGGCGCAACTCCACTACCAGGTCCGAGCAAAGCGGGATCCTACAGGGGTTTGAATCCCAGCTCAGTGCTCAGGTGGCACAGGGGACTGTGCAGCAAGGCAAGCCGGTTCCCCAGGCTATTCCGTGAGGATAGCCTAAACAGTGAGTTTTGAGACACCTCGTGTGGGCAGGAGAGATTGGGGCGTCGCCATTTCTCCCCCCATGACCCACATCATGGGGCTTCAGGGAATGGACAGTGAGCCTCCGTGGAGGCAGGCCCTTTACACCAAACCCTGACTCTCTGTGCCTCGTAACTGCTTCTCTATAGGAGTGAGACTGACACTGATGGGACCAGACAGCCCCTCGTCTAGACCAGCACAGCCAGCAGTCCCGGGCACCAAGAGACAACTCTCCTCCAGTTTTCTATCTTAGTTTGTTTGTTTGTTTGTTTGTTTTCATTTGAGTTATTATTCTTTTGTCTTTCCTTTTCTTTTTTAATGTTTATTTCTTTCTTTGGAGAGAGAGAGAGTGAGTGATCAAGCAGAAGACATACAGAGAGAGGGAGAGAGAGAGAATCCGAGCAGGATCCATGCTCTCACTGCAGGACCTGATGGGGGTTTCGAACCCACCAACAGCGACAACATGACGTGAGCCAAATTCAAGAGTCGGACGCTTCACCTACTGAGACACCCAGGCGCCCATCTTTTCTTTCCTTTGCTTTCGCTTTCTTCTCTTTTCCCTTTTTGCTCTTTCTACTCTCCTCTTTCCTCGTCTCCCTTTGGAAACAGCCTAGTAGTCTCGAGTTGACGTGGGTCAAAGCTAATTATATATCTACATTTGTCTATATATCTTAATATATACCTATATATCTATACATAGATATATATAGATAGATCTATATATTTTTTTCCTTTGTTCCTCTGTTCTGGTTCTTTGTGTGTTGGATTGCGCATATTCTCTATACTTTTCTGGATGTCCTTCTTCATTTTCCTCCCTCTCTTTCTGGATTAAGCCCTAGAGCTCCTTTGAGTCACTGCCTGGTCTTTTCTTCCACTCCTGTCATTTCTCTTTTCGTTTGGGCTAAGGATACTTCACCACCTTCTTCTCCTTTTTCCCAGGATTACTTCAACCAACAAATCAAAGCACACCTGGTGGAAGGCCCAAACCGCCACTCCAAGTAGCGGGAACAGTAGCCACAGACGCACCGAAAGAGTGCACACAACACACTCCAAAAACATTTGTTCAACTGCCAGGCCCTGGACTGTGTAGGAGCTCTTTTTAATACAGTAGTACTCACAGGTGTGGGGCACAGAAGAAGCTACTAACACACATAAAGGGCAGGAATCTAGCCAACATGACGAAATCGAAGAACTCTCCACAAAAAAAAAAAAAAAAAAAAAAAAAAAAAATTCCGGGAAGAAAGGACAGCCAGAGAAGGGCTCAAAAGACACAGAAACAATATATGTGAGCACATTTTGGGAATGACACTCATAAGACGCATAGTGGCGTTTGAAACCACGCACAGAAGACAGCAGACAATCTACTGCTTCAGAGATCAAGGACCTAAGGAATCGTCACGATGCACGCTGAAAATGAAATGGTGTAAAGGAGATACAAAGTAACCTAGATGCAGTGACAGCAAGGACGGGAGTAGCAGCAGACAGAATCGGTGAACACAAGATCCAATGGTGGACAAAGATGAAGCAGAGAAAGGAAAGGAAGGAACTGACTAGATCACGAGGCAGGTACTAGAGACCGACGTGATTCGGTGAGATGAAACATTAGCCACATCCTACGAGTCCCAGAAGAAGAAGAGTGAGAGAAAGGGGCAGAAGGTTTTTTTGAACAACTAACTTATAGCTGAGAGCTTCCCTCATCTGGGGAAGGAAACGGGCATGCAAGTCCTGGCGGCACAGAGAATTCCTTTCCAAATCAACAAACCCAGGTCAACACCACGACATGCCATAGCGAAACTGGAACACTACAAAGATAAGGAGAGGATTCTGAAAGCAGCTAGGGACAAACGGGTCTTATTCGACAAGGGAAGACACATAAGGGTAGCGGCAGACCTGTCCAAAGAACCTTGGCAGGGCAGAAGGGAGGGGTAGGAAACGGTCAATGTGCTGAATGGGAACATCTGCGGCGAAGAATCCCTTCCCCAGCAAGGTTGTCATTTAGAATAGAAAGAGAGAGAAATGCTTTCCCAGACACACAAACCCTAATGGAGTTCATGACCACTAAACCAGCCCTACAGGAGATCCCAAGGGGCGACTCTGTGAGGGAAAGCAGCAGAGACTACAAAGGAACAGAGGCCTCACCAAAAGCATGAAACCTTTAGATAACACAATGACACTAAATCCGTATGTTTAACGAATCACTCTGAATGTGAATGGACTCAATGCCCCAATCAAAAGACACAGGGAATCAGAATGGGTAAAACACAAAACAAAACCAAAGAACAAGATCCATCTATATGTTGTCAACAAGACACTGATTTTAGACCCCAGGACACCTCCAGATTCAAAGTGAAAGTATGGGGAACCACCTATCATGCTACTAGAAGTCAAAAGAAACCTGGCGTCGCCACACTTCCATCAGAAAGACTAGATTTTGAACCAGAGACTGTAGTAACAGATTCAGAAGGGCATTGGGTAATAATTAAGGGGTCTATCCATCAAGAGGAGCTAACACTTGCAAATGTTTATGCCCCCAAAGTGAAACGCCCACACATATGAATCGATTAATCACAAACATGATTAAATGTATACATACAAATACCCTGATTGTAGACGACTTTAAGACTCCACTCATGGCAATAGGCGTATCGTCAAGGCAGAAAATCAGTACGGAAACACAGATCCAACGTGTCATTGGACCAGATGTATTCAGATATACATAGATATAGATTGGCCTAATAGATATGCATTTATATACATGGATATCAACACCGATATATTAAGATCTTTTCATCCAACGGCAGTAGAACGCACATTCTTCTTAAGTGCACACAGAACATTCTCCAATGACTCCAAGTGACATCCTGGGTCACAAAACAGCCCTCCACAAATATAAAAGGCCTGAGATCATACCTTGCATATTGTCAGATCACAACAACGAGCACTTGCTCATTCTTTCTCTCTCTCCCTCCCGTTCCAAGAGAAATACAAACATTTCAAAAACATTTAGCTCAGCCCCTTCCAAGAAAGAGAAAAACAAGCATAATAAACCTTGTGGGGCAATGAGTCCTGGATGGAAACCACACACAGACAGTAGAATTCCATAACCAATATGTTGACAATGGAGTTGACAGAAAGTGATGTACTAAAAGAACAGACACTAAAGAAATAGTTTCTGCAAGGACAAATTAGGGTAGGGGTAAACCATTAAAAAAGAGCCTGGTGCGGGGAACACGTATGTGGCACAGTCAGTTCAGCATCCACCTTCAGCTCTTGAGTCATGATCTCACGGGTTGTGGGTTTCAGCCCCACGTTGAGCTCTGTGTTGACAGCTCGGAGCCTGCAGCCTGCTTTGGATTCTGTGTCTCCCTCTGTCTCTGCCCCTACCCCGCTTGCACTCTGTGTCTCTCTCTGTCTCAAAAATAAATAAACTTTAAAAAAATTTTAAAAATACCATAAAAAGCATGGGGGGAGAAGAGGGAAAAAGAAAAAAAAAACCAACACATGACCAATCAATCAAGCATGAGCTTAAGACAAAACAGAAAAGGAAAAATGTGAGCAAAAGAAGCTAAGTGGAAACAACATACATTTGGCAACAGGTACATAAGTAGGATTGGGAATATACTATGAACAATAGTCTCTTTTAAACCTTTCAAAGATATATGTCTCTATATATGTGTGTGTGTATATATATATGTGTGTGTGTGTGTGTGTGTGTGTACATATATATGTATACATATATGTGTGTGTATATATGTAAGTGTAAATATACATGTGTATGTAACTGTACATTATCTATCTATCTATCTATCTCTATCTATCTATACCTATCTATCTATATCTATATCTATCTACCTATCTCTCTATCTAATATTTATGTAAAAGAGAGGCTTTGATTCACAGTATATCCCTAATAATACTGACTCTTATCCCTCTACAGTTATCTGGTTATAAATGCTGTAATAAAGAATTTAAGTTTTTTCACTATAAATAAACTGTTGAATTCCTGGCATCTATCGCTTCCGAAAAGCTAGAAATTATTACTAGACTAACAAAAGAACAGACAAAGAGAGGTTTCTAATACGTCAACATTCACTATGGAGAAAGAATTGGGAATGAGAATTCTAGGAAGAAATGGGAACCTTCAAAGGATGTGTGTAATGGGACACAGATGGGGTTACACAAACAAAGGCTGAGGACTTTTTCTCTGCAAATTTAAGCTCACAATAGGAGGATACTAAAAATATACTGTAACCTTCTTTCTTGTGTAACTCCTGATTTCCTCAATAGAATTCATTTGCGTTTATACATGTTAAACACTAAAACGGCATATAAACTGAAGCCTGACTTTTTCAATTCACATATTTAATTGTGATATATCATGCGTATTTTGTTACTTTTCAAACTCCATTCTACGGAATTCCATTTCCCTACTCATTTATTCCCATTCAAAAACCATGACATTGCTTCTTCCAAGCAAGACGTTATTCTAGGAGCTCCAGGAGTCTGGCAAGTGTGTTTCCTAACCTCCAGGAGCTTATCATGACTGACGGGCTTTGAAATGAATACTGAAATAAATATCAGATGTCTGAAACTTTAAATTTTAGAATCTGACACAAGGACTAGGAGGAGATAGTGTTCAAAGCTAGAATACGAAAGATTTCTGAAATCAGAAATTTGACAACTTGGCTATGAAGAGCCTCTGCTCATAGAGCTACTCTTTTCAGCAAAATACGTATTCTTCGGGGAGATGCACAATTTTAACTTACTCTTCATGCAGTTATTTGAAAACTACAGGAGAACACCTTTGTAAGGTAAATGTTGAGAAATAATGTAAGCATCTAAATTTCTACATTTTCTAATATTATTTTAGTCTAAATGTAGAACAAAGGATAGAGCCAAAGGAAAATCCTGTATGTCACCAAAATAAAACTTGCCCGGGGCCGGGGGTGGGGGGGCGGGTGGGGGCAACCTACAATAGATACTTGGACCCACTCAGGTTTCATTTAGGCATGAGTAGTATCAGTCACGTTACTATCACAGTGAGAATCCTTATCCTTAAGCAAATGTCACATTGCCTCCATGATGGGAAAGCTTTTCCCAATATCATATGACGGTCATTATATATTTTCCAGCCCATTCTTTGATCAGCCTCCACCTGTAGGATTTACCAAAGTACAACAAAACAAAACAAAACATTCAACGCGTCCTGTATCTGTAAAGTGGTTTCTTCTTGCTAATTTTCCATGACACACATGAAATGATGATACACAGGCTCCTCTTAAATTTTCAGAGTAAATAAGGGAGAAAACTCAATTCAGAGCAGGAAAGTGAGTTTCACAGGAGGGTGCTTTACCTTGGTACCAAAATCTAAGACTTGGCTAGATGATGTAGACCATGAATCATCAGGACCAGGTTTGTCGGAAAGCCTTGAGAGCAAAACAATACAAGAAAAGCATGTTCATTCATTTACAAACAAAATTTTAAAAAGTTCAGGGAAAGGTCGCCTATCTCTTTCTTCCACAAAGTTTCTTGGTATCATTAAAATTTTACTTCTGGGTTTTCACTGAGTTTCATTTTAATGCCAGGAATAGCAACATCCAGAGTTATATTAGTTTAAGTTGTACAATATAGTGATTCACCAACTCCATACTCACCCCGTGCTCATCATGACGAGGGCGCTCCTTCATCCCCATCGTCTCTTTCAGCCCTCCCACCACTCACCTCCACTCCGCAACCAGCCGTTTCTTCTCTGCAGTTAAGAGCCTAATTCTTGGTTTGTCTCCCCTTTTGTTTCCTCCCTTTGCTCGTTTGTTGTTTCTTAAGTGCTACATGAGTAAAATCATATGGCATTTGTCTTTCCCTGACTTTGCTTATCATACTACACTCAGGCTCCATCCAGGTGATTGCAAATGCCAAGATTTCATTGTTTTATGATTAAAATTACAGTGTGTGTGTGTGTGTGTGTGTGTGTGTGTGTGTGTGTGGATATACATACACACACACACATACATTCATATAGGGCTTCTTCTTGGTTCACTCAGCTGTCAAAGGACGCTTGCGCTGGCTGTTGGAAATAATGCTGCAATAAACACAGGAGTGTGTGTGTCCCGTGGAATTCGTGTTTTTGTATTCTCTTGGGTAGTATCCAGTAGTGCAATTACTGGATCATAGGAGAGTTCTGGTTTTAACTTTTTGAGGAACCTCCATACTGTTTTCCACAGGGGCCACCCCCATTTGCATTTCCACCAACGGCGCAAGAGGTTTCCTTAGTCTCCACATCCTCGCAAACACTTGCTTCTTGTGTCTTGGAGTGTAGCCATTCTGACAGGTGTGACGTGGTATCTCGTTGTAGTTTGGGGGAGCATCTTTTCATGTGTCTGTTGACCGTCTGTATGTTGTCTTTGGAAAAGTGTCTGGTTATGTCTACTGCTCATGTGTAAACTGGGCTTTTTTGGACGGGGGTGATGTTGACATGTATCCATTTTTTAGACATTGTGGATACTAACCCTTTACTGGATTTGCAAAACATTTCCAAATTTGTTCTCCATTCCAGAGGTTGCCTTTCAGGTTTGACGGATTCCTTCACTGTGCAAAAGCTTCGTAGGTTGATATAGTCCCCAAACCTTATTCTTGCTTTATTTCCCTTGGCTCAAGAGACATAACTAGTAAAATGTGGCTACAGCCAAAGTCAGAGAAATGACGGCCTGTGCTCTCTTCAAGGATTTTTTTTTTTTTTTTTTATGGTTTCAAGTCTCCCACTTAGGTGTTTAATTCATGTTGAGTTTATTTGTGTGTATGGTACAGAAATTGGTCCAGGTTCATTCTTTGGCATGTGGCTTGTCCAGTTTTCCCAACACCATTTGGTGAAGAGAATGCCTTTTCCCCACTGGATAGTCTTTCCTGTTTGTAGAAGACGAACTGACCATACAGTGGTGGATTTATGTCTGGGTTGGCGGTTCTATTCCACTGAGCTCTAAGGCTATTTTGTACGCCACTACCCACCATGCTGTTTGGATTACTACAGCTTTGGAATAGAACTTGAAAGCTGAGATTGCGATACCTCCAGGGTTCCTCGTTTTCAATATTGCTTTGGCCATTCAAGGTCTTTTGTGGTTGTATACAACGTTTAGGCTTGTTTGTCTAGCTCTGTGACAAATGCTGTTGGTATGGTGACAGGGATTGCATGACATCTGTAGATGGCTTTGGGTAGTGTAGACACTTTAAAAATATGTATTCTTCCCATCTGTGAGCATCGGATGTCTTTCTCTTTCTTTCCGTCACCTTCAATTTCTTTCATCGGTGTTTTACGGTTTCCAGAGTACAAGTCTTTCACAATTTGGACCCTGTTTTAAAAAAAAGCTTTCTGTTCTCTATTTGGCCTGGACCTCTCCTAACCTGTGAAATCTCCAGGAAAGACCCAGTCTGAGTTTCCATAACCAAATGTGACAGGCAGACAATGCTCTGAAATGGTTGAAAATGAAATGTGTAAACGTTACCACAATGACTTCTCACCTCACATCTGTCAGAATGGCTCAGTTTCAACACACAGGAAACAACAAGGGTTGCTCAGGGTGTGGAGGAAAAACAACCCTTGTGCACCGGTCATGGGATATAAATTGGTATCGCCACAGCGAAAGCCACTATGGAGGGGCCTCAACGAATTAAAAACGCAAATACCATAGGATCCAGTGATTCCACTACTGGGTATTTATTTACCCAAGGCAAATGGAAATACTAATTTGAAAAGATATATGCACCCCTATCTTTATTATAGCATTATTTACAATAGACAAGATACGGAAGCAACCCAAGTGTGCACCAATACATGAAGAGACCACACACACACAAGCACACACACACACACACACAAACACACGCACGCACACACACACACACACACACACACACACACTGAAATATTACACAGCTATAAATGAGAATGAGATCCTGCCATCTGCAACATCATGGATGTACCTAGATGGTATGAGGGTAAGTGAAATAAGTCAGACAGAGAAAGACAAATCCTATATGATTTCACTTCTGTGTAGAATGTAAAAAGGGGAATAAATGAACAAACAGAGCAAAAGCAGAAACAGACCCATAAATGCAGAGCTTTGACTCCTGCCAGAAGGGAGGGGAGGTGGGGGGATGGCAAAATGGGTGAAGGGGAGAGGGGAGTTCAGGGTTCCAGTTATAGAATGAATAAATCACAAGGCTCAAAGGTACAGCATAGGGAATCTAGTCAGTGGTATCGTAACAGCATCATACATTAACAGATGGGAGCTACGCTTATGGCGATCACGGGGAAACATCCAGAGTTGTTGCATCACATATTACATTGTGTGTCAGGTAGACCTCCGGTTAAGTAAACGTATCAAAGTTTAGGTTTCTATGTTATGAGTGGTAGTACTAACTAGAGATTGAAAGATTCAAAGTTCCCAAGGCCAACTTTGTTCCCACACTGGTCTTGCCTTATTTAGGTCCATAATAACTAGCACGACATTCCAAGCCTTCAGGGGCATTCAGCTACCCAAGGACGGAGACTGTGATCCAAAGGGTCCTGGGAGTTGTGCCTCTGTTTCTCTATACGCTGCCTGACTATTTTCTTCCCTATGAGCTCCCACTCCTACATCACTCTTCGGCACGGTTCTGTGGCATCCCCCAACCTTTCAATCTTTAGCCAATGAAGCCATACACTCCTACAACAAGGATGGGCTCAAATGACCGAGGGTAGGAACCGTGTCCTGCTCCTGGAGAACAAGCGAACTGGGAGTCTCAGTCATCCACACAGTCCCCTCAACATAGGCATGTTATCACCGATCCAGATGAAGCTCCCTTACTGATTTGACAAGTCAGTCCTACCCCTGCCCAGCCCAGCCCTACAAGTACCTGGGAAGGGCATCACAGATTTAGGAAAAGAGGTGGAGTGAGGAGACAGCTTGCCTTGGGCCATACATCCCTGATGTTCGGAAACTCCAACACCCACCCCCAATTCCTTGAGAGGATCGAAGCTATCCTCCCTCAGTTGGGGTGGAAGTAGGGGATATCATATTTCTATTTGCTGTAAACAGACTCTTCCCAGCAGCTCAAATGATTTTTAATCTCTCTCATCAGAAAATCTGAGGTATGCTCGCACCTTCAATGAAACCAACACACACAAAAGCAGAAACCTGGTCACGACCCTCTTGAACTCTCTATTTGAATATGCCTTACTAAACAACTCCCCTAATCCTGGGTCCTTCATTCCTGTCATTCACCTTTATCTCCCTTGGCATAAACCCCCATATTCTGACATCTTTCCTCAAACTCGTATTCCTAACCAACTCAGTGTTGTTCTCCTTGACACCTGGTCTCCTCTGATAATTCGATTCTTACCCTCCTTCTTTGTATTCCTTAGACCCACTCCCCAGCTTTCTATTATTAAAACAGATGCCTGCAAGATGAAGACAAAAAAGAAGGAAGGAAGGAAAGAAAGAAAGAAAACCAGAATTTAAATCGCATTTCTGTCACTTATCATACCCAAATAGGTCACTTCAATCTCCTTTGAGTTTCAAATTCTCCAGGGAAACAACCATGGGGCAAGGAGGTGAAACATAGGTTGACGTACCAGAGCGTGTTTTGAGGAATCAATGTCTGAGGTTCCCTAAATCTCGAGACCCTAAGTGCTTTTGATTTGGCCTCTGGAAAAATGGAGAGTCCTTAGCTGGCAGAAGGGGGGAAATTATTGGGAAAAAAAAAAAAAGAAATACCAAGGAATCCAGAGAAGAAAGTCAAAAGGAAAAACACAGTACAAAAGGTCATGGGGGAAAAAAAAAACAACTCCAAAAAACCCAAAAAGCTTCCTAAAACTACACAAGGGTACTAGCCCAAAGCGAAACCAGCCTGAGAACTTAGGCAACAGAGAATCATCTAGCAATATCCTCAAAATAGAGAGTGAGTTTAATTAATGTAACATGGTCTGCAACTAGATATCCTTCCCTTACAGAAAACTCATTTGTCTCAAGAAGAGGGGATATCACTACATCTAAGGACTTGCCTGATGACATCTTGCTTATTATGTAAAAGCCTTGACACCATGGCCATAGCTGACGTCCACCCTAAAATCTCAGATGGGAAAAACAAGGGACTAGTTACCACTGCACTAGTGACTTTTGTTAGCACTAGTGGTCAAATATATGAGGCCAAATGCTTGGACTAACCTGGGTTCTTAAGCAAACCCTAAATTGGTGTTCCCACATCATTATCTTTGACATTCTGAGTTGATCTGCCCTAGGATCTGTATCTTCATCTCAGTGCTGCTGAGGAACCAGAGAATGGATGCGGAAGCCTCAAGGGCTGACGGGCAAAGCCCCTCAGCTACCCGTTAACTATGGAATCATGGTCGAGTCATCAACCTCCCTGAACCACAGTCGCCAAAGTAATAAAAAGTAGGCTACAATAACACAGCTACTTTGCAAAGCTGTACAATGACTATATAACTGAACAGATGGTACCCATAGGATATAGTGTCTGGTCCAGTGTAGAACACGCAACAACCGGTTTTGTTCTCTGCGTTCCCTTAGGAGACACATAATTTTCAGTTCATTCATTCCCCTTCCTTTCCTTTCATTATCCGTTTCATTTCATTTCATTCCTTTATACTTTGAGAGGGAGTGCACACAGAAATCGGGAAAGATATCCCAAGGAGGCTGTCTGCGCAAAACCCGACGTGGGGCTTGAACTCACAAACCCGAGTTGAAGTCAAGAGTCATACCCTTAACCGACTGAGCCACCCGGGTGCCCCAGCAAATGTCATTTTTACAAATCCATAACAACCCTACCTGGATATAGAATCTTCCTCAGCCTTCTTATCTGCTCCTAAAGAAGAAAGCAAAATACATGTTAAATCAACAATCGAAAAATAGAGGAAATTACAAGTGTACGGCTTATGATTTGTGAACAGTGTTGCTTTGGGACCACACCTGGAAACCAGACTACACTGAATGGTAATTATCCCATTCGTAGGCTTAAAGCACTAAGAAATCTTACTTTCTCCTCTATATTGACCAAAAGCAAGAATGGGTTTTATCAGAATTTGACACCTACAGGGGAACTGATGTTGACAATGGCCATCACTGACCGACTCTATGGCACTGGAGGAAACTGGTATCGTTAGGAGAATGATTATCATGAGCGGACAATGGCAGACTGAAACTAGCATGATTTTTCTGGACTTCCACTCCTAGAGGAGTTGAAAGAGAGTATCTTTATTTTGCGGTAACACGGCAGAACGTCCCCAGCTCTTCAGCAGACACTCCTCAGTTTTAGGAGGAAACGCCCCCTCACAAAGTGTGCTCTATAGACACTGGACTTTGCAGCATGGCCAAACCATAGCAAACAGACTCTCCCTGGCCTTATTTCCATTGCCAAGGTAAGAAGGAAAGATTTGGCATTCCAGTTTGATATCGTTCTAACCTCTTGAGGCTGTCTCCTTCCATTGCTAGAGAGTCTATCTAGACCCACCGCACATCACAGAGGAGGATGATCCCAATGTGAGTGCTCTGTAGTGGTTCATGATGTCATTTTTCTCAACCCTCCCCATTAGGTGACACACATCTAGAGAAATCATACTTTTTCATGGAAGGCAGAGCTCATCAGATCCTCTACTGATGAGCAACTAAACGAAACAAAGGGCAAAGAATAGCTTGAATGCCTACATTCAATTACCAGGATATTTTCACTTTCTAAACATCCAAAGACATGCACTCTATGATTCTAACTCTAATAGGACACCTGGAAAGAGCAAGGCTATGGAGCTAAGGGTTGGGGTGAACGTAGGGATAAACGGGCACAGCACAGAGGACTTTTAAGGCAGTGGAACCCTTTCACACGATACCACAAAGATGGATTCCCATCATTACACTTTTGTTAAGACTCATAGAATGTATAACACCAAGGCTGAACACTAATGCACATTAGAGACTTGGCCACCAAATGAAGAGTTCGTGTCCGTAGAGAATGCACCACTGTTGTCAGCGTGCCGGGGTGGCTCAGTTGGTTCAGCGTCCATGTCTGGATCTGAGCTCAGGTCATGATCTCACAGTTCATGGGATCAAGTCCTGCATCAGGTTCTGTGCTGACAGCACAGGATGCTTTCCCCCCTCTCCCTCTGCCCCTTGGCGGCTCACACGCATGCATGCTCTCTCGCTCAAAACTAATCCAAGGAACTGAAAAAAAAAAATCCTACTAAAAATGGACCACTGTCGTGCAAGATGTTAACAACAGGGGAGGCTAGGCGTGTACGGGAGCGTGGTATGGTATATGGAGACTCTCTGTACTTCCTAATATATTTTGCTGTGAACTTAAAACTGATGTGAAAAATCAGGCTTATTAAATGTATGAAACAACAAAAACAACAAAATATGGTATCCATTGAAGCTACTCTTAGCATATACTAACTCATGATACAGTCACCTTGAACATTAACATAGAGATCAAAGTAACACAATAGGGGTACTGTCTCCCATTTGGAAGTATGTGAAAATGCATAAACAAAACACAAAAATACAACAGTTATTTGTATACTTAGGCAAGAAAACAATTGATGAATATGATGCGAAATCTTATACCTATAAACAGGGGTTCAGCACCATAGGAATCAAACCTGGGTTTTCCATATAATTAAGAGATTTTCATTCAAATTTTAAATCAAATATCATTATGTTGATCATACCTCAGAATCATAATGAAAGCTTAATCACATAAAAAAAGATTATAATGACCTAATATTGCCCTAGTAATTTTTACACAAATACCTGCTTCATATGGATGATGACACTGAAACCAGTACCATGGTAACCGTCATGTTACTTGCTAGTAAAACAAAATTTGAAGACACCACCAAAAATGACGTCAGGGCTATAATTCCTAGGCAGAACAGATTTCATCCAGCAGGCCGAAGATGGCTACCTTCAGAACATCCTACTTGAATGACTGGCCCTTGGTTGTTCCCTGGGATCTTGGATTTAAGGAGGGTTCCCACCATTCCCTAGCTGGTTAAGAGTGGTTCACTGTGCCTAAGTGCTGCTACACTCCATGTGCTTAAGGCCGTACACTTGATTTCCTTTCTGGAAACCTGGAATTTTGGGACATGCTAAGGAGAAGATGCCTATGTGATTAGCATTTGATGAAAACCTCGGGCACTGAGTATCCATAAGCCTCGTACTGGCCCACAACATTTCACTTGTGCTGTCCTAATTTCATGCTGGAGGAATTTAGCACATCCTGCCAACTCCATAGAGAAAGGATTCCTGGAAGCCTGCGCTTGGTTTCCTCTGGCCTTCACCCCGTGCACCATTGCTCGGTGCTGATTCGCCTTTCTAGCCTGTCCCCATACCAATCCACACGCATGACTACAACTATATGCTGAGTCCTGTGAGCTCTTCTAGTGAGTAATCAAATCTGGGTGTCACTGGGATGCCTCTAACACAACTGCATTATGTGAAATTTTATTATTTGGGTTGATGTCTTACACGTGGTTACAGTCAGAAGGTTATGTCACAGAATACCTTTCCTGGAATCTCTTTTCTTGGTATTTGACTTGAAAATTCCTACATCCCTATATATCCATTTGAAGAAAGGTTTAAAAGGAATACATGAAATCATGATGTCAGAAAGTGTGAAACAAGCAACAATCTTATTTTACTCCGAAAAGAGAGAGAGAGAGAGAGAGAGAGAGAGAGCGCGCGCGCGCAAATCCTGGTGATTGCCCCTATGTTCTACCATATAAAACTTCTCTGAAATATGAAAAATCAGTTAATTTCCTCCAACTACCTAGGACTTAGTTCATTTTTCTGGCAGATAGGAATCAAAGAAGTAACAGGGATCATTCCACAACAATCAGAACTGTCAGACAGAATACGAAAACATACTACTGATTATAGTGTGCTTTTGTTTCTTTTCCTTATTTTCCTAGAACATTAAAAATATAGTTCACCTAGTAAAGGCAGTTCTTGCCAAAATAATCAAAAGTCACAAACACGGCATCCAAAATGTCAGATGCGTTATCATGATGTCTCCTTATGTGACCCTCCTTCCAATTCTCTTATTTTGCCCTAAAGGATACTACCGTACGAAGTACCCCCATTTTATATGGCATTAACGTATATACATGTATCGCTGACTACAAACGCTTATGTTCACCCATGGTAGTTAGGACATAACTCTGCATCATCAGCTAGGTCAGTCCTTAATGTCTTGCCAACAGTGAGGATAACAGCAAGAGTGGGAACACTTGGGGATACTACTCTGACAAATTCTGGTACGAGAAGCTCACCTGATAGTGTGGCTGCATTTCCAATAGTCTGCTCTTCCCTTTCAAGAACTAGTGTATTTTACCACCTTCCAGTAGAAACACCATACACACCGGCTTACTTTCCTTCATTTATTCCCTGTAGTCTCCGCCATTCACATGATTCCCTCTTTGGCTCTTCTCTTCTTTCCTGAGGTTCCTTGGGCCTTCCAGGGTCTTGAAAGGGAACTAGTCATTTAGCTCCTTTCGTGGCACTCTCAATTTCATCTGCTGCTGACACCACATACGATATGCAACTTACCTCCTTTTTCACATCTCTTTCTCTTTCCTATGCACTTAACAGGCCGTTTTCTTTAGATATTAGAATATATCAGTATTCCTGTTTTAAATCAACACTCTGTCAAATGACCTTTGAATACAATACAGTTCTTACCTTCTACTTGTCCATTTAATATACTTTGCCCTTTCTGCTCCAGAGCTCCAGAGACAGGAGGCACATATTTCTTGGGCTTCTCAGACATACTCTGTTAAAAGTAGCATCAGTAATGAGTTGCGTGAAGACTTCCTAAGCCTTTTCCAAGAAAATTTCTGAATTTATGATTTTAATAACAATCAGACTTACAAATCAGTAAAACGTATTGACCACCAAAACATTTAAATACAACACCTCATATATGCTCTCTTGATTCAGCGTCCCTTTGAATCTTCATTTGGCTATTGACTCTCTAAACTGATCATGGAAGGCCAGAATACATACTTTCAAAGGCAGAAGCCTGGCTTGTATGCAGATTTCAAAAAGGAACTAACAAAACACCTTCCTCTGCATTCCTGACCAAAATAAAAGGACATTGAAACAAAGTCTTTAAAAGTGTACTTGCTAGAAATGAAAACTGCTTCTAATAAAATGGCAGACATTTGTTTCAGTGTCAATCCATACCTCACATGATCAGAAACTTTGGAGTATATCATGTTGAGTATCAACAAAACACTGTTGTAGCTGCTGCGTCGTTTAGGTAAACAAAGGCTTGACCTTTTTCTTGACGAAAGAAGGGTTGGATCGAATGGCAAAGTAGTAAGAAAAAACTTTTCTTAAAATTATGGTGAACTAGTAGCAGAAACCATGTAGATATAGGTATGGAACTCTTCACAATGTGTAGTAAGCATTCAAACGGCAAGTATACGAACATGTATGTCTTAGTCACCTAAAATGTGCCAAGCACTCATTTCCCTAGGCACACTTTCTTTTTTACACACAACAATACTAATGATGACGATGATCGAGTGAGCCTTCCTACTTCTTGGTGACTCCAGGACATTGGAGTAAAATGACGATCCGTGGTCCTCTCTGTCCAGAATGTCCCTCGCCACGGTCTACACGACTGGTCCTTCTCATCTTTCACTTGGCACCTTTTGCCACTCTCAGATCTTTTCCGACTACCAAAATTCCCACTCCCACTCTCATCCTCATCCTCACTACAAACGCCCCCAATATTCTCTCAACTAACATTGTCCATTTCCTATCGATGAAGCCTTTCTAGTGGCTTATAACGGATTGCTGTTGACTTACTTTTCTGCTCCGACCACAACAACCTACACCCTCCACTTGTACACTCGGTAGCTAACTCCTTGGTACGTACTCAGCATACAAGGACCAAGTAATTAAGGTCAAAACATTTCCACTAATCTCACTGAGAAGATCTCAAAAGTACCAAATCACTATACCGTTGACCCTTGAACAAAGCAAGGGTTACGGGCTCTGATGGCCATGCACTCGAAAATCCACAAATAGCTTTTGAAACCTCAAAACCAATTCAAAAAAACAAAAATTCCTACTGGATTTCCTACTTTAAAAGCAATTACACTTAGAAATCAAACAGTATATATGTATTGAAATCCAGAACATTAAAGCAGAAGCGCTTGTATACGCTCTCTAGGTCTAATCTACCTTTTCGGCCTCATTTGGCCATTGACTCTGTACACTGAGCATGGGAGGTCAGGGTTAGGATAACGGAATGCTGAGCTTACCAACAATACACACAGTCGATTAATGCATGTTTTCCCTGTTATATGTATTACATACTGTATTCTTACACTATCAACTGAAGAAAAGGTTACTAAGAAAATCGTAAAGAAGGGGTGCTGGGTGGCACTGTCGGTTCAGGGTCAGGCTCTTGACTTTGGCTCAGGTCATGATCTAGATTTCCTGAGTTCAACGCTGGCAGTCTGGAGCCTGATGGAGATTCTCTCTCTGCCCCCGCTTCCCTACTCACGTGCTCTGTCCTCTCTCTCTCTGCCAAAATAAATAATTAAAAAAAAAAAAGAATAAGACGAAAAAGACAATCATAAGGAAGAGAAAATACAGGATGGTACTGTATTTATTGAAAAAAATCTCTATATGTATGTGGACTCCCACAGTCCAAACCCATCTTGTTCAAGGGTCCAATGTATACCTATATGAGGTCTCCACTAAGAGTTTACTGGAACTTCTTATAGCCCCACATTAGAAAATCAAAAACCCATTCTAACTTTGCCATTCTTTTCTGGACACTAGGGCCATTTTGTTGGCCTTCGAACCTCTTCCCATTGAAAACAAGCATTCTTGGGGGGCCTGGGTGACTTAGTCGATTAGGCACCCAACTTTGAAATTGCGAAAAGCAAAGTAAAAGGTGGAGGGAGGAGTTAAGATGGCAGGGGAGGGGATCAGCATTTCCCTTGTCCCTCAAACACAGCAGTATTGAGGTCACAACACTTGGAATGCCAGGAATACAGGCTGCAGAGGGACAGAAAAATCTCCACAGGTGCAGAGTGACAGCTTGGCGGGACAGAAGGGTGTGTATGCGAATTGGGAGAAATAAAATGGGCAGCACAGGCATGGAGTGGGGGAAGCCCTTTGGTGGAGAAACGAAAGGAAAGGAGAGAGAGAGGCTGTGGGAAGGGCCTTTGGATATGAGAAAGCCTGTCCGGACCACAGACCAAGGAGAGGTCCAGAGAGCCAGTTTCTACTTTGCAAAACCGCCTTAGAGGCCAAGAAACAGAATTTTCAAGGTGGCCAGACTTTCTCTAGACCAGAGCTACCACCTCCCATGCCTGGTGGGGAGGGAGCCGCCCCTAGGCTTGGTAGCAATCTCAGGGCTACACTGGGAGAGAACACCTTGAGTATGGTGGAAAGGGGAGGTATTGCCCTGCCCAAGGGAAAAAGACCGTGCAGGCACGAGCCAGAGGCCCTCTGTCCACTGGGCAGAGTGGCGCAACTCCACTACCAGGTCCGAGCAAAGCGGGATCCTACAGGGGTTTGAATCCCAGCTCAGTGCTCAGGTGGCACAGGGGACTGTGCAGCAAGGCAAGCCGGTTCCCCAGGCTATTCCGTGAGGATAGCCTAAACAGTGAGTTTTGAGACACCTCGTGTGGGCAGGAGAGATTGGGGCGTCGCCATTTCTCCCCCCATGACCCACATCATGGGGCTTCAGGGAATGGACAGTGAGCCTCCGTGGAGGCAGGCCCTTTACACCAAACCCTGACTCTCTGTGCCTCGTAACTGCTTCTCTATAGGAGTGAGACTGACACTGATGGGACCAGACAGCCCCTCGTCTAGACCAGCACAGCCAGCAGTCCCGGGCACCAAGAGACAACTCTCCTCCAGTTTTCTATCTTAGTTTGTTTGTTTGTTTGTTTGTTTTCATTTGAGTTATTATTCTTTTGTCTTTCCTTTTCTTTTTTAATGTTTATTTCTTTCTTTGGAGAGAGAGAGAGTGAGTGATCAAGCAGAAGACATACAGAGAGAGGGAGAGAGAGAGAATCCGAGCAGGATCCATGCTCTCACTGCAGGACCTGATGGGGGTTTCGAACCCACCAACAGCGACAACATGACGTGAGCCAAATTCAAGAGTCGGACGCTTCACCTACTGAGACACCCAGGCGCCCATCTTTTCTTTCCTTTGCTTTCGCTTTCTTCTCTTTTCCCTTTTTGCTCTTTCTACTCTCCTCTTTCCTCGTCTCCCTTTGGAAACAGCCTAGTAGTCTCGAGTTGACGTGGGTCAAAGCTAATTATATATCTACATTTGTCTATATATCTTAATATATACCTATATATCTATACATAGATATATATAGATAGATCTATATATTTTTTTCCTTTGTTCCTCTGTTCTGGTTCTTTGTGTGTTGGATTGCGCATATTCTCTATACTTTTCTGGATGTCCTTCTTCATTTTCCTCCCTCTCTTTCTGGATTAAGCCCTAGAGCTCCTTTGAGTCACTGCCTGGTCTTTTCTTCCACTCCTGTCATTTCTCTTTTCGTTTGGGCTAAGGATACTTCACCACCTTCTTCTCCTTTTTCCCAGGATTACTTCAACCAACAAATCAAAGCACACCTGGTGGAAGGCCCAAACCGCCACTCCAAGTAGCGGGAACAGTAGCCACAGACGCACCGAAAGAGTGCACACAACACACTCCAAAAACATTTGTTCAACTGCCAGGCCCTGGACTGTGTAGGAGCTCTTTTTAATACAGTAGTACTCACAGGTGTGGGGCACAGAAGAAGCTACTAACACACATAAAGGGCAGGAATCTAGCCAACATGACGAAATCGAAGAACTCTCCACAAAAAAAAAAAAAAAAAAAAAAATTCCGGGAAGAAAGGACAGCCAGAGAAGGGCTCAAAAGACACAGAAACAATATATGTGAGCACATTTTGGGAATGACACTCATAAGACGCATAGTGGCGCTTGAAACCACGCACAGAAGACAGCAGACAATCTACTGCTTCAGAGATCAAGGACCTAAGGAATCGTCACGATGCACGCTGAAAATGAAATGGTGTAAAGGAGATACAAAGTAACCTAGATGCAGTGACAGCAAGGACGGGAGTAGCAGCAGACAGAATCGGTGAACACAAGATCCAATGGTGGACAAAGATGAAGCAGAGAAAGGAAAGGAAGGAACTGACTAGATCACGAGGCAGGTACTAGAGACCGACGTGATTCGGTGAGATGAAACATTAGCCACATCCTACGAGTCCCAGAAGAAGAAGAGTGAGAGAAAGGGGCAGAAGGTTTTTTTGAACAACTAACTTATAGCTGAGAGCTTCCCTCATCTGGGGAAGGAAACGGGCATGCAAGTCCTGGCGGCACAGAGAATTCCTTTCCAAATCAACAAACCCAGGTCAACACCACGACATGCCATAGCGAAACTGGAACACTACAAAGATAAGGAGAGGATTCTGAAAGCAGCTAGGGACAAACGGGTCTTATTCGACAAGGGAAGACACATAAGGGTAGCGGCAGACCTGTCCAAAGAACCTTGGCAGGGCAGAAGGGAGGGGTAGGAAACGGTCAATGTGCTGAATGGGAACATCTGCGGCGAAGAATCCCTTCCCCAGCAAGGTTGTCATTTAGAATAGAAAGAGAGAGAAATGCTTTCCCAGACACACAAACCCTAATGGAGTTCATGACCACTAAACCAGCCCTACAGGAGATCCCAAGGGGCGACTCTGTGAGGGAAAGCAGCAGAGACTACAAAGGAACAGAGGCCTCACCAAAAGCATGAAACCTTTAGATAACACAATGACACTAAATCCGTATGTTTAACGAATCACTCTGAATGTGAATGGACTCAATGCCCCAATCAAAAGACACAGGGAATCAGAATGGGTAAAACACAAAACAAAACCAAAGAACAAGATCCATCTATATGTTGTCAACAAGACACTGATTTTAGACCCCAGGACACCTCCAGATTCAAAGTGAAAGTATGGGGAACCACCTATCATGCTACTAGAAGTCAAAAGAAACCTGGCGTCGCCACACTTCCATCAGAAAGACTAGATTTTGAACCAGAGACTGTAGTAACAGATTCAGAAGGGCATTGGGTAATAATTAAGGGGTCTATCCATCAAGAGGAGCTAACACTTGCAAATGTTTATGCCCCCAAAGTGAAACGCCCACACATATGAATCGATTAATCACAAACATGATTAAATGTATACATACAAATACCCTGATTGTAGACGACTTTAAGACTCCACTCATGGCAATAGGCGTATCGTCAAGGCAGAAAATCAGTACGGAAACACAGATCCAACGTGTCATTGGACCAGATGTATTCAGATATACATAGATATAGATTGGCCTAATAGATATGCATTTATATACATGGATATCAACACCGATATATTAAGATCTTTTCATCCAACGGCAGTAGAACGCACATTCTTCTTAAGTGCACACAGAACATTCTCCAATGACTCCAAGTGACATCCTGGGTCACAAAACAGCCCTCCACAAATATAAAAGGCCTGAGATCATACCTTGCATATTGTCAGATCACAACAACGAGCACTTGCTCATTCTTTCTCTCTCTCCCTCCCGTTCCAAGAGAAATACAAACATTTCAAAAACATTTAGCTCAGCCCCTTCCAAGAAAGAGAAAAACAAGCATAATAAACCTTGTGGGGCAATGAGTCCTGGATGGAAACCACACACAGACAGTAGAATTCCATAACCAATATGTTGACAATGGAGTTGACAGAAAGTGATGTACTAAAAGAACAGACACTAAAGAAATAGTTTCTGCAAGGACAAATTAGGGTAGGGGTAAACCATTAAAAAAGAGCCTGGTGCGGGGAACACGTATGTGGCACAGTCAGTTCAGCATCCACCTTCAGCTCTTGAGTCATGATCTCACGGGTTGTGGGTTTCAGCCCCACGTTGAGCTCTGTGTTGACAGCTCGGAGCCTGCAGCCTGCTTTGGATTCTGTGTCTCCCTCTGTCTCTGCCCCTACCCCGCTTGCACTCTGTGTCTCTCTCTGTCTCAAAAATAAATAAACTTTAAAAAAATTTTAAAAATACCATAAAAAGCATGGGGGGAGAAGAGGGAAAAAGAAAAAAAAAACCAACACATGACCAATCAATCAAGCATGAGCTTAAGACAAAACAGAAAAGGAAAAATGTGAGCAAAAGAAGCTAAGTGGAAACAACATACATTTGGCAACAGGTACATAAGTAGGATTGGGAATATACTATGAACAATAGTCTCTTTTAAACCTTTCAAAGATATATGTCTCTATATATGTGTGTGTGTATATATATATGTGTGTGTGTGTGTGTGTGTGTACATATATATGTATACATATATGTGTGTGTATATATGTAAGTGTAAATATACATGTGTATGTAACTGTACATTATCTATCTATCTATCTATCTCTATCTATCTATACCTATCTATCTATATCTATATCTATCTACCTATCTCTCTATCTAATATTTATGTAAAAGAGAGGCTTTGATTCACAGTATATCCCTAATAATACTGACTCTTATCCCTCTACAGTTATCTGGTTATAAATGCTGTAATAAAGAATTTAAGTTTTTTCACTATAAATAAACTGTTGAATTCCTGGCATCTATCGCTTCCGAAAAGCTAGAAATTATTACTAGACTAACAAAAGAACAGACAAAGAGAGGTTTCTAATACGTCAACATTCACTATGGAGAAAGAATTGGGAATGAGAATTCTAGGAAGAAATGGGAACCTTCAAAGGATGTGTGTAATGGGACACAGATGGGGTTACACAAACAAAGGCTGAGGACTTTTTCTCTGCAAATTTAAGCTCACAATAGGAGGATACTAAAAATATACTGTAACCTTCTTTCTTGTGTAACTCCTGATTTCCTCAATAGAATTCATTTGCGTTTATACATGTTAAACACTAAAACGGCATATAAACTGAAGCCTGACTTTTTCAATTCACATATTTAATTGTGATATATCATGCGTATTTTGTTACTTTTCAAACTCCATTCTACGGAATTCCATTTCCCTACTCATTTATTCCCATTCAAAAACCATGACATTGCTTCTTCCAAGCAAGACGTTATTCTAGGAGCTCCAGGAGTCTGGCAAGTGTGTTTCCTAACCTCCAGGAGCTTATCATGACTGACGGGCTTTGAAATGAATACTGAAATAAATATCAGATGTCTGAAACTTTAAATTTTAGAATCTGACACAAGGACTAGGAGGAGATAGTGTTCAAAGCTAGAATACGAAAGATTTCTGAAATCAGAAATTTGACAACTTGGCTATGAAGAGCCTCTGCTCATAGAGCTACTCTTTTCAGCAAAATACGTATTCTTCGGGGAGATGCACAATTTTAACTTACTCTTCATGCAGTTATTTGAAAACTACAGGAGAACACCTTTGTAAGGTAAATGTTGAGAAATAATGTAAGCATCTAAATTTCTACATTTTCTAATATTATTTTAGTCTAAATGTAGAACAAAGGATAGAGCCAAAGGAAAATCCTGTATGTCACCAAAATAAAACTTGCCCGGGGCCGGGGGTGGGGGGGCGGGTGGGGGCAACCTACAATAGATACTTGGACCCACTCAGGTTTCATTTAGGCATGAGTAGTATCAGTCATGTTACTATCACAGTGAGAATCCTTATCCTTAAGCAAATGTCACATTGCCTCCATGATGGGAAAGCTTTTCCCAATATCATATGACGGTCATTATATATTTTCCAGCCCATTCTTTGATCAGCCTCCACCTGTAGGATTTACCAAAGTACAACAAAACAAAACAAAACATTCAACGCGTCCTGTATCTGTAAAGTGGTTTCTTCTTGCTAATTTTCCATGACACACATGAAATGATGATACACAGGCTCCTCTTAAATTTTCAGAGTAAATAAGGGAGAAAACTCAATTCAGAGCAGGAAAGTGAGTTTCACAGGAGGGTGCTTTACCTTGGTACCAAAATCTAAGACTTGGCTAGATGATGTAGACCATGAATCATCAGGACCAGGTTTGTCGGAAAGCCTTGAGAGCAAAACAATACAAGAAAAGCATGTTCATTCATTTACAAACAAAATTTTAAAAAGTTCAGGGAAAGGTCGCCTATCTCTTTCTTCCACAAAGTTTCTTGGTATCATTAAAATTTTACTTCTGGGTTTTCACTGAGTTTCATTTTAATGCCAGGAATAGCAACATCCAGAGTTATATTAGTTTAAGTTGTACAATATAGTGATTCACCAACTCCATACTCACCCCGTGCTCATCATGACGAGGGCGCTCCTTCATCCCCATCGTCTCTTTCAGCCCTCCCACCACTCACCTCCACTCCGCAACCAGCCGTTTCTTCTCTGCAGTTAAGAGCCTAATTCTTGGTTTGTCTCCCCTTTTGTTTCCTCCCTTTGCTCGTTTGTTGTTTCTTAAGTGCTACATGAGTAAAATCATATGGCATTTGTCTTTCCCTGACTTTGCTTATCATACTACACTCAGGCTCCATCCAGGTGATTGCAAATGCCAAGATTTCATTGTTTTATGATTAAAATTACAGTGTGTGTGTGTGTGTGTGTGTGTGTGTGTGTGTGTGTGGATATACATACACACACACACATACATTCATATAGGGCTTCTTCTTGGTTCACTCAGCTGTCAAAGGACGCTTGCGCTGGCTGTTGGAAATAATGCTGCAATAAACACAGGAGTGTGTGTGTCCCGTGGAATTCGTGTTTTTGTATTCTCTTGGGTAGTATCCAGTAGTGCAATTACTGGATCATAGGAGAGTTCTGGTTTTAACTTTTTGAGGAACCTCCATACTGTTTTCCACAGGGGCCACCCCCATTTGCATTTCCACCAACGGCGCAAGAGGTTTCCTTAGTCTCCACATCCTCGCAAACACTTGCTTCTTGTGTCTTGGAGTGTAGCCATTCTGACAGGTGTGACGTGGTATCTCGTTGTAGTTTGGGGGAGCATCTTTTCATGTGTCTGTTGACCGTCTGTATGTTGTCTTTGGAAAAGTGTCTGGTTATGTCTACTGCTCATGTGTAAACTGGGCTTTTTTGGACGGGGGTGATGTTGACATGTATCCATTTTTTAGACATTGTGGATACTAACCCTTTACTGGATTTGCAAAACATTTCCAAATTTGTTCTCCATTCCAGAGGTTGCCTTTCAGGTTTGACGGATTCCTTCACTGTGCAAAAGCTTCGTAGGTTGATATAGTCCCCAAACCTTATTCTTGCTTTATTTCCCTTGGCTCAAGAGACATAACTAGTAAAATGTGGCTACAGCCAAAGTCAGAGAAATGACGGCCTGTGCTCTCTTCAAGGATTTTTTTTTTTTTTTTTTATGGTTTCAAGTCTCCCACTTAGGTGTTTAATTCATGTTGAGTTTATTTGTGTGTATGGTACAGAAATTGGTCCAGGTTCATTCTTTGGCATGTGGCTTGTCCAGTTTTCCCAACACCATTTGGTGAAGAGAATGCCTTTTCCCCACTGGATAGTCTTTCCTGTTTGTAGAAGACGAACTGACCATACAGTGGTGGATTTATGTCTGGGTTGGCGGTTCTATTCCACTGAGCTCTAAGGCTATTTTGTACGCCACTACCCACCATGCTGTTTGGATTACTACAGCTTTGGAATAGAACTTGAAAGCTGAGATTGCGATACCTCCAGGGTTCCTCGTTTTCAATATTGCTTTGGCCATTCAAGGTCTTTTGTGGTTGTATACAACGTTTAGGCTTGTTTGTCTAGCTCTGTGACAAATGCTGTTGGTATGGTGACAGGGATTGCATGACATCTGTAGATGGCTTTGGGTAGTGTAGACACTTTAAAAATATGTATTCTTCCCATCTGTGAGCATCGGATGTCTTTCTCTTTCTTTCCGTCACCTTCAATTTCTTTCATCGGTGTTTTACGGTTTCCAGAGTACAAGTCTTTCACAATTTGGACCCTGTTTTAAAAAAAAGCTTTCTGTTCTCTATTTGGCCTGGACCTCTCCTAACCTGTGAAATCTCCAGGAAAGACCCAGTCTGAGTTTCCATAACCAAATGTGACAGGCAGACAATGCTCTGAAATGGTTGAAAATGAAATGTGTAAACGTTACCACAATGACTTCTCACCTCACATCTGTCAGAATGGCTCAGTTTCAACACACAGGAAACAACAAGGGTTGCTCAGGGTGTGGAGGAAAAACAACCCTTGTGCACCGGTCATGGGATATAAATTGGTATCGCCACAGCGAAAGCCACTATGGAGGGGCCTCAACGAATTAAAAACGCAAATACCATAGGATCCAGTGATTCCACTACTGGGTATTTATTTACCCAAGGCAAATGGAAATACTAATTTGAAAAGATATATGCACCCCTATCTTTATTATAGCATTATTTACAATAGACAAGATACGGAAGCAACCCAAGTGTGCACCAATACATGAAGAGACCACACACACACAAGCACACACACACACACACACAAACACACGCACGCACACACACACACACACACACACACACACACTGAAATATTACACAGCTATAAATGAGAATGAGATCCTGCCATCTGCAACATCATGGATGTACCTAGATGGTATGAGGGTAAGTGAAATAAGTCAGACAGAGAAAGACAAATCCTATATGATTTCACTTCTGTGTAGAATGTAAAAAGGGGAATAAATGAACAAACAGAGCAAAAGCAGAAACAGACCCATAAATGCAGAGCTTTGACTCCTGCCAGAAGGGAGGGGAGGTGGGGGGATGGCAAAATGGGTGAAGGGGAGAGGGGAGTTCAGGGTTCCAGTTATAGAATGAATAAATCACAAGGCTCAAAGGTACAGCATAGGGAATCTAGTCAGTGGTATCGTAACAGCATCATACATTAACAGATGGGAGCTACGCTTATGGCGATCACGGGGAAACATCCAGAGTTGTTGCATCACATATTACATTGTGTGTCAGGTAGACCTCCGGTTAAGTAAACGTATCAAAGTTTAGGTTTCTATGTTATGAGTGGTAGTACTAACTAGAGATTGAAAGATTCAAAGTTCCCAAGGCCAACTTTGTTCCCACACTGGTCTTGCCTTATTTAGGTCCATAATAACTAGCACGACATTCCAAGCCTTCAGGGGCATTCAGCTACCCAAGGACGGAGACTGTGATCCAAAGGGTCCTGGGAGTTGTGCCTCTGTTTCTCTATACGCTGCCTGACTATTTTCTTCCCTATGAGCTCCCACTCCTACATCACTCTTCGGCACGGTTCTGTGGCATCCCCCAACCTTTCAATCTTTAGCCAATGAAGCCATACACTCCTACAACAAGGATGGGCTCAAATGACCGAGGGTAGGAACCGTGTCCTGCTCCTGGAGAACAAGCGAACTGGGAGTCTCAGTCATCCACACAGTCCCCTCAACATAGGCATGTTATCACCGATCCAGATGAAGCTCCCTTACTGATTTGACAAGTCAGTCCTACCCCTGCCCAGCCCAGCCCTACAAGTACCTGGGAAGGGCATCACAGATTTAGGAAAAGAGGTGGAGTGAGGAGACAGCTTGCCTTGGGCCATACATCCCTGATGTTCGGAAACTCCAACACCCACCCCCAATTCCTTGAGAGGATCGAAGCTATCCTCCCTCAGTTGGGGTGGAAGTAGGGGATATCATATTTCTATTTGCTGTAAACAGACTCTTCCCAGCAGCTCAAATGATTTTTAATCTCTCTCATCAGAAAATCTGAGGTATGCTCGCACCTTCAATGAAACCAACACACACAAAAGCAGAAACCTGGTCACGACCCTCTTGAACTCTCTATTTGAATATGCCTTACTAAACAACTCCCCTAATCCTGGGTCCTTCATTCCTGTCATTCACCTTTATCTCCCTTGGCATAAACCCCCATATTCTGACATCTTTCCTCAAACTCGTATTCCTAACCAACTCAGTGTTGTTCTCCTTGACACCTGGTCTCCTCTGATAATTCGATTCTTACCCTCCTTCTTTGTATTCCTTAGACCCACTCCCCAGCTTTCTATTATTAAAACAGATGCCTGCAAGATGAAGACAAAAAAGAAGGAAGGAAGGAAGGAAAGAAAGAAAACCAGAATTTAAATCGCATTTCTGTCACTTATCATACCCAAATAGGTCACTTCAATCTCCTTTGAGTTTCAAATTCTCCAGGGAAACAACCATGGGGCAAGGAGGTGAAACATAGGTTGACGTACCAGAGCGTGTTTTGAGGAATCAATGTCTGAGGTTCCCTAAATCTCGAGACCCTAAGTGCTTTTGATTTGGCCTCTGGAAAAATGGAGAGTCCTTAGCTGGCAGAAGGGGGGAAATTATTGGGAAAAAAAAAAAAGAAATACCAAGGAATCCAGAGAAGAAAGTCAAAAGGAAAAACACAGTACAAAAGGTCATGGGGGAAAAAAAAAAACAACTCCAAAAAACCCAAAAAGCTTCCTAAAACTACACAAGGGTACTAGCCCAAAGCGAAACCAGCCTGAGAGCTTAGGCAACAGAGAATCATCTAGCAATATCCTCAAAATAGAGAGTGAGTTTAATTAATGTAACATGGTCTGCAACTAGATATCCTTCCCTTACAGAAAACTCATTTGTCTCAAGAAGAGGGGATATCACTACATCTAAGGACTTGCCTGATGACATCTTGCTTATTATGTAAAAGCCTTGACACCATGGCCATAGCTGACGTCCACCCTAAAATCTCAGATGGGAAAAACAAGGGACTAGTTACCACTGCACTAGTGACTTTTGTTAGCACTAGTGGTCAAATATATGAGGCCAAATGCTTGGACTAACCTGGGTTCTTAAGCAAACCCTAAATTGGTGTTCCCACATCATTATCTTTGACATTCTGAGTTGATCTGCCCTAGGATCTGTATCTTCATCTCAGTGCTGCTGAGGAACCAGAGAATGGATGCGGAAGCCTCAAGGGCTGACGGGCAAAGCCCCTCAGCTACCCGTTAACTATGGAATCATGGTCGAGTCATCAACCTCCCTGAACCACAGTCGCCAAAGTAATAAAAAGTAGGCTACAATAACACAGCTACTTTGCAAAGCTGTACAATGACTATATAACTGAACAGATGGTACCCATAGGATATAGTGTCTGGTCCAGTGTAGAACACGCAACAACCGGTTTTGTTCTCTGCGTTCCCTTAGGAGACACATAATTTTCAGTTCATTCATTCCCCTTCCTTTCCTTTCATTATCCGTTTCATTTCATTTCATTCCTTTATACTTTGAGAGGGAGTGCACACAGAAATCGGGAAAGATATCCCAAGGAGGCTGTCTGCGCAAAACCCGACGTGGGGCTTGAACTCACAAACCCGAGTTGAAGTCAAGAGTCATACCCTTAACCGACTGAGCCACCCGGGTGCCCCAGCAAATGTCATTTTTACAAATCCATAACAACCCTACCTGGATATAGAATCTTCCTCAGCCTTCTTATCTGCTCCTAAAGAAGAAAGCAAAATACATGTGAAATCAACAATCGAAAAATAGAGGAAATTACAAGTGTACGGCTTATGATTTGTGAACAGTGTTGCTTTGGGACCACACCTGGAAACCAGACTACACTGAATGGTAATTATCCCATTCGTAGGCTTAAAGCACTAAGAAATCTTACTTTCTCCTCTATATTGACCAAAAGCAAGAATGGGTTTTATCAGAATTTGACACCTACAGGGGAACTGATGTTGACAATGGCCATCACTGACCGACTCTATGGCACTGGAGGAAACTGGTATCGTTAGGAGAATGATTATCATGAGCGGACAATGGCAGACTGAAACTAGCATGATTTTTCTGGACTTCCACTCCTAGAGGAGTTGAAAGAGAGTATCTTTATTTTGCGGTAACACGGCAGAACGTCCCCAGCTCTTCAGCAGACACTCCTCAGTTTTAGGAGGAAACGCCCCCTCACAAAGTGTGCTCTATAGACACTGGACTTTGCAGCATGGCCAAACCATAGCAAACAGACTCTCCCTGGCCTTATTTCCATTGCCAAGGTAAGAAGGAAAGATTTGGCATTCCAGTTTGATATCGTTCTAACCTCTTGAGGCTGTCTCCTTCCATTGCTAGAGAGTCTATCCAGACCCACCGCACATCACAGAGGAGGATGATCCCAATGTGAGTGCTCTGTAGTGGTTCATGATGTCATTTTTCTCAACCCTCCCCATTAGGTGACACACATCTAGAGAAATCATACTTTTTCATGGAAGGCAGAGCTCATCAGATCCTCTACTGATGAGCAACTAAACGAAACAAAGGGCAAAGAATAGCTTGAATGCCTACATTCAATTACCAGGATATTTTCACTTTCTAAACATCCAAAGACATGCACTCTATGATTCTAACTCTAATAGGACACCTGGAAAGAGCAAGGCTATGGAGCTAAGGGTTGGGGTGAACGTAGGGATAAACGGGCACAGCACAGAGGACTTTTAAGGCAGTGGAACCCTTTCACACGATACCACAAAGATGGATTCCCATCATTACACTTTTGTTAAGACTCATAGAATGTATAACACCAAGGCTGAACACTAATGCACATTAGAGACTTGGCCACCAAATGAAGAGTTCGTGTCCGTAGAGAATGCACCACTGTTGTCAGCGTGCCGGGGTGGCTCAGTTGGTTCAGCGTCCATGTCTGGATCTGAGCTCAGGTCATGATCTCACAGTTCATGGGATCAAGTCCTGCATCAGGTTCTGTGCTGACAGCACAGGATGCTTTCCCCCCTCTCCCTCTGCCCCTTGGCGGCTCACACGCATGCATGCTCTCTCGCTCAAAACTAATCCAAGGAACTGAAAAAAAAAAATCCTACTAAAAATGGACCACTGTCGTGCAAGATGTTAACAACAGGGGAGGCTAGGCGTGTACGGGAGCGTGGTATGGTATATGGAGACTCTCTGTACTTCCTAATATATTTTGCTGTGAACTTAAAACTGATGTGAAAAATCAGGCTTATTAAATGTATGAAACAACAAAAACAACAAAATATGGTATCCATTGAAGCTACTCTTAGCATATACTAACTCATGATACAGTCACCTTGAACATTAACATAGAGATCAAAGTAACACAATAGGGGTACTGTCTCCCATTTGGAAGTATGTGAAAATGCATAAACAAAACACAAAAATACAACAGTTATTTGTATACTTAGGCAAGAAAACAATTGATGAATATGATGCGAAATCTTATACCTATAAACAGGGGTTCAGCACCATAGGAATCGAACCTGGGTTTTCCATATAATTAAGAGATTTTCATTCAAATTTTAAATCAAATATCATTATGTTGATCATACCTCAGAATCATAATGAAAGCTTAATCACATAAAAAAAGATTATAATGACCTAATATTGCCCTAGTAATTTTTACACAAATACCTGCTTCATATGGATGATGACACTGAAACCAGTACCATGGTAACCGTCATGTTACTTGCTAGTAAAACAAAATTTGAAGACACCACCAAAAATGACGTCAGGGCTATAATTCCTATGCAGAACAGATTTCATCCAGCAGGCCGAAGATGGCTACCTTCAGAACACCCTACTTGAATGACTGGCCCTTGGTTGTTCCCTGGGATCTTGGATTTAAGGAGGGTTCCCACCATTCCCTAGCTGGTTAAGAGTGGTTCACTGTGCCTAAGTGCTGCTACACTCCATGTGCTTAAGGCCGTACACTTGATTTCCTTTCTGGAAACCTGGAATTTTGGGACATGCTAAGGAGAAGATGCCTATGTGATTAGCATTTGATGAAAACCTCGGGCACTGAGTATCCATAAGCCTCGTACTGGCCCACAACATTTCACTTGTGCTGTCCTAATTTCATGCTGGAGGAATTTAGCACATCCTGCCAACTCCATAGAGAAAGGATTCCTGGAAGCCTGCGCTTGGTTTCCTCTGGCCTTCACCCCGTGCACCATTGCTCGGTGCTGATTCGCCTTTCTAGCCTGTCCCCATACCAATCCACACGCATGACTACAACTATATGCTGAGTCCTGTGAGCTCTTCTAGTGAGTAATCAAATCTGGGTGTCACTGGGATGCCTCTAACACAACTGCATTATGTGAAATTTTATTATTTGGGTTGATGTCTTACACGTGGTTACAGTCAGAAGGTTATGTCACAGAATACCTTTCCTGGAATCTCTTTTCTTGGTATTTGACTTGAAAATTCCTACATCCCTATATATCCATTTGAAGAAAGGTTTAAAAGGAATACATGAAATCATGATGTCAGAAAGTGTGAAACAAGCAACAATCTTATTTTACTCCGAAAAGAGAGAGAGAGAGAGAGAGAGAGAGAGAGCGCGCGCGCAAATCCTGGTGATTGCCCCTATGTTCTACCATATAAAACTTCTCTGAAATATGAAAAATCAGTTAATTTCCTCCAACTACCTAGGACTTAGTTCATTTTTCTGGCAGATAGGAATCAAAGAAGTAACAGGGATCATTCCACAACAATCAGAACTGTCAGACAGAATACGAAAACATACTACTGATTATAGTGTGCTTTTGTTTCTTTTCCTTATTTTCCTAGAACATTAAAAATATAGTTCACCTAGTAAAGGCAGTTCTTGCCAAAATAATCAAAAGTCACAAACACGGCATCCAAAATGTCAGATGCGTTATCATGATGTCTCCTTATGTGACCCTCCTTCCAATTCTCTTATTTTGCCCTAAAGGATACTACCGTACGAAGTACCCCCATTTTATATGGCATTAACGTATATACATGTATCGCTGACTACAAACGCTTATGTTCACCCATGGTAGTTAGGACATAACTCTGCATCATCAGCTAGGTCAGTCCTTAATGTCTTGCCAACAGTGAGGATAACAGCAAGAGTGGGAACACTTGGGGATACTACTCTGACAAATTCTGGTACGAGAAGCTCACCTGATAGTGTGGCTGCATTTCCAATAGTCTGCTCTTCCCTTTCAAGAACTAGTGTATTTTACCACCTTCCAGTAGAAACACCATACACACCGGCTTACTTTCCTTCATTTATTCCCTGTAGTCTCCGCCATTCACATGATTCCCTCTTTGGCTCTTCTCTTCTTTCCTGAGGTTCCTTGGGCCTTCCAGGGTCTTGAAAGGGAACTAGTCATTTAGCTCCTTTCGTGGCACTCTCAATTTCATCTGCTGCTGACACCACATACGATATGCAACTTACCTCCTTTTTCACATCTCTTTCTCTTTCCTATGCACTTAACAGGCCGTTTTCTTTAGATATTAGAATATATCAGTATTCCTGTTTTAAATCAACACTTGTCAAATGACCTTTGAATACAATACAGTTCTTACCTTCTTACTTGTCCACTTTAATATTTACTTTGCCTTTCTTCTCCAGAGCTCCAGATGCAGGAGGCACAACTATTTCTTGGGCTTCTCAGACATACTTGTTTAAAAGTAGCATCAGTAATGAGTTGCAGTGAAACTTCCTAAAGCCTTTTCCAAGATAAAATTTTGGAATTTATGACTTTTAATAACAATCGACTTACCTAATCAGTAAAACGTTTTATTGACCACCAAAACATTTAAATACAACACCTCATATATGCTCTCTTGATTCAGCGTCCCTTTTGAATCTTAATTTGGCTATTGACTCTCTAAACTGTCTTTGGAAGGCCAGAATACATACTATTCAAAGGGCAGAAGCCTGGCTATGTTTGCAGATTTCAAAAAGCGAACATAACTCCAAACACCTTCCTTTGCATTCCCGACCAAAATAAAAGGACATTTGAAACTAACTCTTTAAAAGTGTACTTGCTATAAATTTAAACTGCTTCTAATAACATGGCAGACATTTGTTTCAGTGTCAATTCATACCTCACATGATAAACTTGGCAGTATATCATGTTGAGTATCAAACAAAAACCTCTGGTTGTAGCTGCTGCGTCGTTTAGGTAACAAAGGCTTGACCTTTTCTTTGACGAAAGAGGGTTGGATCGAATGGCAAATAGTAAGAAAAAACTTTTCTTAAAAAAAATTTATGGTGAACTAAGTAGCCAGAAACATGTAGATACCTAGGTAGGAACTCTTCACAATGTGTAGTAAGCATTCAAACGGGCAAGTATACGAACAATGTATGTCTTCGTCACCTAAATGTGCAAGCACTCTTTCCCTAAGGCACACTCTTCTTTTTTTACTACACACAACAATACTAATGATGACGATGATCGAGTGAGCCTTCATTCTTCTTGGTGATCCTGGAACATGGAGTAAAATGACGATCCCGTGGTACCTCTCTGTCCAGAATGTTCCTCGCCAGCACACGGTCTACATCGAATTGGTCCTTCTCAATCTTTAACTTGGCACCTTTTGCACTCTCAGATCTTTTTTCCGATACCAAAATTCCCACTCCCACTCTCATCCTTCATCCTCACTACAACGCCACCAATATTCTCTCAACTAACATTGTCCATTTCCTATCGATGAAGCCTTTCTAGTGGCTTATAAGGATTGCTGTTGACTTATTTTCTGCTCCGACCACACAACAAACCTACACCTCACCTTGGTAACAACACGGTAGCTAACTCCCTTGGTACGTACTCAGCATACAAGGACCAAGTAATTAAGGTCAAAACTTTTCACTAATTCACTGAGAAGATCCTCAAAAGTACCAAATCCTATACGTTGACCCATTGAACAAGCAAGGGTTACGGGCTTGATGGCCATGCATCGAGAATCACAAAATAGCTTTTGAAACCTCACAACAATTCAAAAAAAAACAAAAATTCCTACTGGATTTCCTACTTTAAAAGCAATTACATTAGAAATCAAACAAGTATATATGTATGAAATCCAGAACATTAAGCAGAAGCGCTTGTATACGGCTCTCTAGGGTCTAATATCTACCTTTTACGCCTATTTGGCCATAGATCTGTACACTGAGCACTGGGAGGTCAGGGTTAGGATAACGGAATGCTGAGCATACCAACTATACACACAGTCCGATTAATGATGTTTTCACTGTTATATGTATTACATAACTGTATTCTCAACACTACAAACGAGAAAACGTTACTAAGAAAATCGTAAGGAAGGGGTGCTGGGTGGCGCTGTCGGTTGAGGGTCAGGCTCTTGACTTTGGCTCAGGTCATGATCTAGATTTCCTGAGTTCAACGCTGGCAGTCTGGAGCCTGATGGAGATTCTCTCTCTGCCCCCGCTTCCCTACTCACGTGCTCTGTCCTCTCTCTCTCTGCCAAAATAAATAATTAAAAAAAAAAAAGAATAAGACGAAAAAGACAATCATAAGGAAGAGAAAATACAGGATGGTACTGTATTTATTGAAAAAAATCTCTATATGTATGTGGACTCCCACAGTCCAAACCCATCTTGTTCAAGGGTCCAATGTATACCTATATGAGGTCTCCACTAAGAGTTTACTGGAACTTCTTATAGCCCCACATTAGAAAATCAAAAACCCATTCTAACTTTGCCATTCTTTTCTGGACACTAGGGCCATTTTGTTGGCCTTCGAACCTCTTCCCATGAAAAAAGCATTCTTCGGGGGGCCTGGGTCGACTAGTCGATTAGGCACCAACTTTTGAAATTGCGATAAAGCAAAGTAAAAGGTGGAGGGAGGATGTTAAGATGGCAGGGGCGGGGATCAGCATTTCCTCTGTCCTCTCAAACACAGCAGTATTGAGGACACAACACTTGAATGCCCAGGGAATACAGGCTGCAGAAGGGACAGAAAAAATTTCCAACAGGTGCAGAGTGACGCTTGGCGGTGACAGAAGGGTGTGTATGCGAATTGGGAGAAATAAAATGGGCAGCACAGGCATGGAGTGGGGGAAGCCCTTTGGTGGAGAAACGAAAGGAAAGGAGAGAGAGAGGCTGTGGGAAGGGCCTTTGGATATGAGAAAGCCTGTCCGGACCACAGACCAAGGAGAGTCCAGAGAGCCAGTTTCTACTTTGCAAAACCGCTTGAGGCCAAGACAAACAGGAATTTTCAAGGTGGCCAGAACTTTCTCCTGACCAGACGCTACCACCTCTCCCATGCCTGGTGGGGGGGAGCCGCCCTAGGGCTTTTTTTTTGGTAGCAATTCAGGGCTACAATGGGTTAGAAACACTTGCTGTATGGTGGTCAAAGAAAAAAAAAAAAAAAAAGGGGAGGTATTGCCTGCCAAGGGAAAAGACCCCGTTGCAGGCACGCAGCTTAGGGCCCTCTGTCCACTGTGGCGAAGTGGTACGCAACTCCGGCTAACCAGGTACCGCGCAAAGCGGGATCCTACAGGGGTTTGAATCCCAGCTCAGTGCTCAGGTGGCACAGGGGACTGTGCAGCAAGGCAAGCCGGTTCCCCAGGCTATTCCGTGAGGATAGCCTAAACAGTGAGTTTTGAGACACCTCGTGTGGGCAGGAGAGATTGGGGCGTCGCCATTTCTCCCCCCGTGACCCACATCATGGGGCTTCAGGGAATGGACAGTGAGCCTCCGTGGAGGCAGGCCCTTTACACCAAACCCTGACTCTCTGTGCCTCGTAACTGCTTCTCTATAGGAGTGAGACTGACACTGATGGACCAGACAGCCCCACGTCTAGACCAGCACAGCCATGAGTCCCGGGCCACCAAGACGACTAACTCTCCTCAGTTTTCTATCTTAGTTCTTTGTTTGTTTGTTTGTTTGTATTTTCAGTTTATACTTTTGTCTTTCCTTTTTCTTTTTTAAGTTTATTTCTTTTTTGGAGAGAGAGAGAGTGAGTGATCAAGCAGAAGACAGACAGAGAGAGGGAGAGAGAGAGACTGAGCAGGTTCCATGCTCTCACTGCAGAACCTGATGAGGGTGTCGAACCCATCAACAGCAACATGACCTGAGCCAAATTCAAGAGTCGGACGCTTCACTAACTGAGCCACCCAGGCCCCCATCTTTTCTTACCTTTGATTTCCCTTTCTTCTCTTTTCCCTTTTTTCTCTTTCTACTCTATTTCCTCTTCTCCCTTTGAAATCACCCTAGTAGTATCAAGTTGACTTTGAGTCAAAGTTAATTTTATATCTACATTTGTCTATATATCTTAATATATACCTGTATATCTATACATAGATATATATAGATAGATCTATATATTTTTTTCCTTTGTTCCTCTGTTCTGGTTCTTTGTGTGTTGGATTGCGCATATTCTCTATACTTTTCTGGATGTCCTTCTTCATTTTCCTCCCTCTCTTTCTGGATTAAGCCATCAGAGCTCCTTTGATTCTCTGCCTGGTCTTTTTTTCCACTCCTGTCATTTCTCTTTTTGTTTGGGCTAAGGATTACTTCACCACCTTCTTCTCCTTTTTTCCAGGATTACTTCAACAAACAAATCAAAGCACACCTGGTGGAAGGCCCAAACCACCTTTCCAAGTAGCGAGAAAAGCAGCCAAAGACGCACCGAAAGAGTGCACACAACACACTCCAAAAACATTTGTTCAACTGCCAGGCCCTGGACTGTGTAGGAGCTCTTTTTAATACAGTAGTACTCACAGGTGTGGGGCACAGAAGAAGCTACTAACACACATAAAGGGCAGGAATCTAGCCAACATGACGAAATCGAAGAACTCTCCACAAAAAAAAAAAAAAAAAAAAACAAACAAAAATTCCGGGAGAAAGGACAGCCAGAGAAGGGCTCAAAAGACAAAGACACAATATATGTGAGCCATAGGTTGGGAAAGACACTCATAAGACGCATAGTGGCGTTTGAAAACCACGCCAGAAGACAGCTTGACAATCTACTGCTCAGCAGAATCAAGGACCTAAGGGAATCGTCACGTGCACGCTGAAAATGAAATGGTGTTAAAGGAGATACAAAGTAACCTAGATGCAAGTGACAGCAGGACGGGAGTAGCAGCAGAAAGCGAAAAATTCTAATCGAGTGAACCACAGATCCATTGGTGGACAAAGATGAAGCAGAGAAAGGAAAGAAAGGAAATTACTAGACTACGAGGCAGGTACCAGAGACCTAAGTGATTCGGTGAGATGAAATAATAGCCACATCATAGGAGTCCCAGAAGAAGAAGAGTGAGAGAAAGGGGCAGAAGGTTTATTTGAACAACTTATAGCTGAGAGCTTCCCTCATCTGGGGAAGGAAACGGGCATGCAAGCCCTGGCGGCACAGAAAATTCCTTTCCAAATCAACAAACCCAGGTCAACACCACGACATGCCATAGCGAAACTGGAAACACTACAAAGATAAGGGAGAATTCTGAAAGCAGCTAGGGACAAACGGGTCTTATTCGACAAGGGAAGACACATAAGGGTGCGGCAGGACTGTACCAAAGAACCGTGGCAGGGTCACGAAGGGAGGGGTAGGAAACGGTCAATGTGCTGAATGGGAACATCTGCGGCGAAGAATCCCTTCCCCAGCAAGGTTGTCATTTAGAATAGAAAGAGAGATAATGCTTTCCCAGACAAACAAACCCTAAAGGAGTTCATGACCACTAAACCAGCCCTGCAGGAGATCCTAAGGGGGACTCTGTGAGTGGAAAGCAGCAAAGACTACAAAGGACCAGAGACATCACCACAAGCATGAAAACCTACAGATAACACAATGACACTAAATCCATATCTTTAAATAACACTCTGAATGTAAATGAACTAAATGCCCCAATCAAAAGACATAGGGTATCAGAATGGTTAAAAACACCAACAAAACCAAGAACAAGATCCATCTAGTATTGTTAGTCAACAAGACATGATTTTAGACCCAGGACACTCAGTATTAAAAGTGAGGGAATGGAGAATCATCTATCATGCTACTGGATGTCAAAAGAAAGCTGGAGTAGCCATACTTCTATCAGACAGACTAGATTTTAAACCAAAGACTGTAGTAACAGATTCAGAAGGGCATTATATCATAATTAAGGGGTCTATCCATCAAGAGGAGCTAACAATTGTAAATGTTTATGCCCCAAAGTGAAACGCCCACACATATGAATCGATTAATCACAAACATGATTAAATGTATACATACAAATACCCTGATTGTAGACGACTTTAAGACTCCACTCATGGCAATAGGCGGATCGTCAAGGCAGAAAATCAGTAAGGAAACACAGATCCAATGTGTCATTGGACCAGATGTATTCAGATATACATAGATATATATTGACTTAATATATACATTTATATACATGGATATCAAAACCCCGAATATATTTAGAACTTTTCATCCTAAAGCAGCAGAATATCACATTCTCTTAAGTGCACACAGAACATTCTCCAGAATAGATTACATACTGGGTCACAAATCAGGCCTCAACAAGTACAAAAAGAATGAGATCATACCATGCATATTTTCAGATCACAACAACGAAGCACTGCTCATTGTCTTTCTCTCTCTCCTCGCGTTCCAAGATGAAAATACAAAACATTTCAAACAACATTTAGCTCAGCCCTTCCAAGAAGAGAAAAAACAGCATAATAAACCTTGTGGGAAATGAGTCCTGGATGGAAAAACCAACACACAGACAGTAGAATTCCATAAACAATATGTTGACAATGGAGGTTGACAGAAAGTGATGTACTAAAAGAACAGACACTAAAGAAATAGTTTCTGCAAGGACAAATTAGGGTAGGGGTAAACCATTAAAAAAGAGCCTGGTGCGGGGAACACGTATGTGGCACAGTCAGTTCAGCATCCACCTTCAGCTCTTGAGTCATGATCTCACGGGTTGTGGGTTTCAGCCCCACGTTGAGCTCTGTGTTGACAGCTCGGAGCCTGCAGCCTGCTTTGGATTCTGTGTCTCCCTCTGTCTCTGCCCTACCCCGCTTGCACTCTGTGTCTCTCTCTGTCTCAAAATAAATAAAACTTTAAAAAACATTTTTAAAAATACCATAAAAAGCATGGGGGGAGAAGAGGGAAAAAGAAAAAAAAAACCAACACATGACCAATCAATCAAGCATGAGCTTAAGACAAAACAGAAAAGGAAAAATGTGAGCAAAAGAAGCTAAGTGGAAACAACATACATTTGGCAACAGGTACATAAGTAGGATTGGGAATATACTATGAACAATAGTCTCTTTTAAACCTTTCAAAGATATATGTCTCTATATATGTGTGTGTGTATATATATATGTGTGTTTGTGTGTGTGTGTGTGTACATATATATGTATACATATATGTGTGTGTATATATGTAAGTGTAAATATACATGTGTATGTAACTGTACATTATCTATCTATCTATATATCTATCTCTATCTATCTATACCTATCTATCTATATCTATATCTATCTACCTATCTCTCTATCTAATATTTATGTAAAAGAGAGGCTTTGATTCACAGTACATCCCTAATAATACCTGACTACCTTATCCCTCTAAGTTATCTGGTTATATATACTGTAATAAAGAATTTACGTTTTTTCACTATAAAATAAATTGTTCAATTACTGGCATCTATCGCTTCCTAAAAGCTATAAATTCTTACTAGACTAACAAAAGAACAGAAAAAGAGAGGTTCCTAACACATCAACTTTCACTATGGAGAAAGAATTGGGAATGAGAATTCTAGGAAGAAATGGGAACCTTCAAAGGATGTGTGTAATGGGACACAGATGGGGTTACACAAACAAAGGCTGAGGACTTTTTCTCTGCAAATTTAAGCTCACAATAGGAGGATACTAAAAATATACTGTAACCTTCTTTCTTGTGTAACTCCTGATTTCCTCAATAGAATTCATTTGCGTTTATACATGTGAAACACTCTAAAACGGCATCAAAAACTGAAGCCTGACTTTTCACATTCACATATTATTGTGATATATCATGCGTATTTTGTTACTTTTCAACTCCATTATACGGAATTCCATTTCCTACTCATTTATTCCCATTCAAAAACCATGGACAAATCTTCTTTCAGCAAGCGTTATTCTAGGAGCTCAGAGTCTGGCCAAGTGTGTTTCCTAACCTCCAGGAGCTTTCATGCCTGACGGGCTTGAATATGAATACTGAAATAAATATCAGATGTCTGAAACTTTAAATTTTAGAATCTGACACAAGGACTAGGAGGAGATAGTGTTCAAAGCTAGAATACGAAAGATTTCTGAAATCAGAAATTTGACAACTTGGCTATGAAGAGCCTCTGCTCATAGAGCTACTCTTTTCAGCAAAATACGTATTCTTCGGGGAGATGCACAATTTTAACTTACTCTTCATGCAGTTATTTGAAAACTACAGGAGAACACCTTTGTAAGGTAAATGTTGAGAAATAATGTAAGCATCTAAATTTCTACATTTTCTAATATTATTTTAGTCTAAATGTAGAACAAAGGATAGAGCCAAAGGAAAATCCTGTATGTCACAAAATAAACTTGACGGGGCCTAGGGGGGTGGGGGGGCGGAGTGGGGGCAACCTACAATGGATCTTGGACCCATCAGGTTTCATATTAGGCCATGAGTAGTATCAGTCATGTTACTATAATCAGTGGAATCCTTATCCATTAAGCAAATGTCACATTGCCTCCATGATTGGAAAGCAATTTCCAATATTCATATGACGGTCATTAATATATTTCCGGCCCATTCTTTGATCAGACTCCACCTGTAGGATTGGATTTACCAAAAGTACAACAAAACAAACAAAACATTCAACGCGTCCTGTATCTGTAAAGTGGTTTCTCTTGCTAATTTTCCATGACACACATGAAATGATGATACACAGGCTCCTCTTAAATTTTCAGAGTAAATAAGGGAGAAAACTCAATTCAGAGCAGGAAAGTGAGTTTCACAGGAGGGTGCTTTACCTTGGTACCAAAATCTAAGACTTGGCTAGATGATGTAGACCATGAATCATCAGGACCAGGTTTGTCGGAAAGCCTTGAGAGCAAACATATACAAGAAAAGCATGGTTCATCATTTACAATCAAAAATTTTAAAAAGTTAGGGAAAAGGTCGCCTATCTCTTTCTTCCACAAAGTTTCTTGGTATCATTAAAATTTTACTTCTGGGTTTTCACTGAGTTTCATTTTAATGCCAGGAATAGCAACATCCAGAGTTATATTAGTTTAAGTTGTACAATATAGTGATTCACCACACTCCCATACTCACCCGTGCCTCATCTATGACGAGGGAGCTCCTTCACTCCCCTCGACTCTTTCAGCCCCTCCCCAACCACTCACCTACATCCAGAACAGCGTTTCTTCTCTGCAGTTAAGAGCCTAATTCTTGGTTTGTCTCCCCTTTTGTTTCCTCCTTTGCTGTTGTTTTGTTTTCTTAAGTGCTACTGAGTACAAATCATATGGCATTTGTCATTCCCTGACTTTGGCTTATCCATAACTACACTTCAGGCTCCATCCAGGTGATTGCAAATTGCCAGATTTCAATGTGTTATGATGTGAAATTACAGTGTGTGTGTGTGATGTGTGTGTGTGTGAGCTTGTGTGTGTCGTGTGTGGTATACCGATACACACACACACATACATTCATATAGGGCTTCTTCTTGGTTCACTCAGCTGTCAAAGGACGCTTGCGCTGGCTGTTGGAAATAATGCTGCAATAAACACAGGAGTGTGTGTGTCCCGTGGAATTCGTGTTTTTGTATTCTCTTGGGTAGTATCCAGTAGTGCAATTACTGGATCATAGGAGAGTTCTGTTTTTAACTTTTTGAGGAACCTCCATACTGTTTTCCACAGTGGCCACCCCCATTTGCATTTCACAACGGCGCAGAGTTTCCTTTTTCTCCACATCTGCAAACACTTGTTTCTTGTGTTTTTGAATTTAGCCATTCTGACAGGTGTGGAGGTGATATCTCATTGTAGTTTGGGGGGAGCATCGTTTCATGTGTCTGTTGGCCATCTGTATGTTGTCTTTGGAAAAGTGTCTGGTTATGTCTACTGCTCATGTGTAAACTGGGCTTTTTTGGACGGGGGTGATGTTGACATGTATCCATTTTTTAGACATTGTGGATACTAACCCTTTACTGGATTTGCAAAACATTTCCAAATTTGTTCTCCATTCCAGAGGTTGCCTTTCAGGTTTGACGGATTCCTTCACTGTGCAAAAGCTTCGTAGGTTGATATAGTCCCCAAACCTTATTCTTGCTTTATTTCCCTTGGCTCAAGAGACATAACTAGTAAAATGTGGCTACAGCCAAAGTCAGAGAAATGACGGCCTGTGCTCTCTTCAAGGATTTTTTTTTTTTTTTTTATGGTTTCAAGTCTCCCACTTAGGTGTTTAATTCATGTTGAGTTTATTTGTGTGTATGGTACAGAAATTGGTCCAGGTTCATTCTTTGGCATGTGGCTTGTTCAGTTTTCCAACACCATTTGGTGAAGAGAATGCTATTCCCCAACTGGATAGTCTTTCCTAGCCGTTTGTAGAAGCGGAAACTGACCATACAGTGGTGGATTATGTCTGGGTTGGCGGTCTATTCCACTGCAGCTCTAAGGCTATTTTGTACGCCACTACCCACCATGCTGTTTGGATCTACTACAGGCTTTGGAATAGAAACTTGAAAGCTGAGATTGCGATACTCAGGGTTCTCGTTTTCAAGATTGCTTTTGCCATTCAAGGTCTTTTGTGGTTCTATACAATGTTTAGGATTGTTTGTCTAGCTCTGTGGCAAATGCTGTTGGTATGTTGACAGGGATTGCATTACATCTGTAGATTGCTTTGGTAGTGTAGACATTTTAACAAAATTAATCTTCCATTCTGTGAGCATGGATGTCTTTCTCTTTCTTTCCGTCACCTTCAATTTCTTTCATCGGTGTTTTACGGTTTCCAGAGTACAAGTCTTTCACAATTTGGACCCTGTTTTAAAAAAAAGCTTTCTGTTCTCTATTTGGCCTGGACCTCTCCTAACCTGTGAAATCTCCAGGAAACGCAGCCCCTCCATCCACGCCCTCCTCCTGGCCCTCCGCCTGCATCTCTGCGCTCCAGGCACAACCACCCTCCCACGGCGTCAGGGCTCCCACAGTCCACTCCCTCCCTGAGCGTGACCCTTGGGGCAGGAGTGGGAGCCCCGGGCCGGGGGTTGGGGGCGTGGAGACAGAGAGGTGAGGGCCGGATGCCAGGGAGACTATTGGGCTCCGACGCCCCCCCTCCAGGCCTACAGGGGAACTGCGAACAAAGGGCAGGGGGCTCCGGTGGGGAATGGGGTGGGGTCCGGAGCCGGGGAGCCTGGCGGGAGCCGGCACCTCTTCTCGCCTAGCTCGGCCTCCCCTTGACACCCCTCTCGCCCCACACACCCTTCCTGGGGGGGGCCCCTCCCCCGCGCCGCGTCCCAGGGTGCAGCCTGGCGGCCCTGCCTGGAAGGCAGAAGGGGTGGAGGTGGGGGCGTGAGGCTGGGATGTGGGCCGGGCGCGGGGCGCGAGGCCCGAGATGCCGGGCGCATGCCTCAGCCTCCGCCAGAGCCTGAAATGGGGTGAGAGGCTGCAGCAGACGCCAGCATCTGCCCGCCGGGGCCTCAAGGGCCGCGCAGCCATCCCCGCCGCCGCCGCCGCTGCTGTTGCCTGAGCTACTGAGAACAGGCTGGAGATGGGGGGAGTTGACCCTGGTTAACGGGGGGACCCGAGCCGCAGCCCCTCCATCTAAGCACTCCTGGCCCGCTGCCTCCATCTCCGAGCTCCAGGCACAACCCCCCACCCCCAGCATTCAGGGCTCCCACAGCTCCCTCCTTCCCTGAAAGTGACCCTAGGGGCATGAGCGGGAGCCCCGGGCCAGGGGTTGGGGGCGTCGAGACAGGAAGGTGGGGGCTGGATGCCAGGGAGACTATTGGGCTCCGATGTCCCCTCCAGGCCCAGCTGGGCACTGCGAACGGAGGGGAGGGGTCTCCGGTGGGGGGTGGGGCGGGGTCCGGACCCTCCATGCCAGGCGGGAGCTGGCACCTCTGCTTGCTGCACTCAGGCCTCGCCTTCGCACCCCTCTCGTCCCACACGCCCCTCCCGGGGGGACCGCCCACGCTCTGCGACGCTCTGCGTCGCAGGGTGCGGCCTGGCAGCCCGTGCCTGGACCGCGGGAAAGTGTGGAGGTAGTCCTGGTACTTGTGCCTCTACTTCTCTATATGCTGCCTGAATATTTTCTTCCCAATGAGCTCCCACTGCTATATCACTCTTCGGCATGGTTCAGTGGCATTCTTCAAGCTTTCAATCTGTAGCCTATGAAGGCACAGACTCGTACAAGAATGGGCTCAAATGACCGAGGGTAGGAGCCATGTCCTGCTCCCGGAGAACATGCTAATTGAGAGTCTCAGTGATCCACACAGTCCCCTCAACATAGGCATGTTATCACCGATCCAGATGAAGCTCCCTAACTGATTTGACAAGTCAGTCCTACCCCTGCCCAGCCCTACAGGTACATGGGAAAGGCATCACAGATTTAGGAAAAGAGGTGGAGTAAGGAGACACCTTGCCTTGGGCCATACATCTCTGATGTTCGGAATCTCCACGCCCCACCCCCAATTCCTTCAGAGGATCTAAGCCATCCTCCCTAAGTTGGGGTGGAAGTAGATGATATCCTATTTCTACTTGCTGTAAACAGACTCTTCCCAGCAGCTCAAATGATTTTTAATCTCTCTCATCAGAAAATCTGAGGTATGCTCACACCTTCAATGAACCCAACACACACAAAACCAGAAACCTGGTCAGGACCCTCTTGAACACTCTAGTTGAATATGCCTTTCTAAACAACTCCCCTAATCCTGGGTCCTTCATTCCTGTCATTCACCTTTATCTCACTGGGCATAAACCCCCATATTCTGACATCTTTCCTAAAACTCTTGTTTCTATCAAACTCAGTGTTGTTCTTCTTGAAACCTGCTCTCCTCTGTTAATTCGATTCTTACTCTCCTTCATTGTATTCATTAGACCCACTCTCCAGCTTTCTATTATTAAAACATTTGCCTGCACAATGAAGACAAAAAACAAAGAAGGAAAGGAAAGAAAGAAACCAAGAAAAGAACCCGAATTGAAATCTCATTTCTGTCACTTATCATATCCAAATAGGTCACTTCAATCTCTTTTGAGTTTCAAGTTCTCCATGGAAACAACCATTGGGCAAGGAGGTTAAACAGAGGTTGAAGTACCAGAGGGTATTTTGATGAATTAATCTCTGAAGTTCCCTAAATCGTGAGATTCTAAGTGCTTTTGATTTGGCCTCTGGAAAAATGGAGAGTCCTTAGCTGGCACAAGTGGAAAAACTAATGGAAAAAAATACCAAGAAAACCAGAGAAGAAAGTGAAAAGGCAAAAACACAGTACAGAAAAGTTATGGGGAAACACATCTCCAAACAAAGAAAAAGCTTCCTAGAACTAGTCAAGGGTACTAGCCCAAAGGGAAACCAGACTGGGAACTTAGGCAACAGAGAATCATATAGCAAAATCCTCGAAAGAGAGGCTGAATTTAATTAACGTACCATGGTCTACAACTAGATATCCTTCCCTTACAGAAAAATCATTTGGCTCAAAAGAGGAGATATCACCACATCTAAGGTGCTGCCTGACAAGATCTTGCTTATTATGTAAAAGCCGTGACACCATGGCCATAGCTGACATCCACCCTAAAATCTCTGATGGGAAAAGCAAGGGACTAGTTACCACTGCACTAATGACTTTTGTTAGCACTAGTGGTCAAATATATAAGGGCAAATCCTTGGACTAACCTGGATTCTTAAGAAAACCCTCAATTAGAGTTCCGACATCATTACCTTTGACATTCTGAGTTGATCTGCACTAGGATCTGTATCTTCATCTCAGAGCTGCCGAGGAACCAGAGAATGGATGTGGAAGCTTCACGGGCTGATGGGCAAAGCCTTCAGCTACTCATTAACTATGCGATCATGAGGCAAGTAATCCACCTCCCTGAACCGCATTTGCCAAAGTAATAAAAAGTAGGCTACAATAACACAGCTACTTTGCAAAGCTATGCAGTGACTATATAACTGAACAGATGTTACCCATAAGATATAGTGTCTAGTCCAGGGTAGACCACTCAACAACTGCTTTTGTTCTCTGGTTCCCTTAGGAAACACATAATTTTCAGTTCATTCATTCCATTTCCTTTCCTTTCATTTTCCATTTCATTTCATTTCATTCCTTTATACTTTGACAGTGAGTGCACACAGAAAGAGGGAAAGATATCCCAAGGAGCCTGTCAGCGCAAAACCCGACGTGGGGCTTGAACTCACAAACCTGAGTGGAAATCAAGAGTCACCCTCTTAACCTACTGATCTCCCAGGTGCCCCAGCAAATGTCATTTTTAAAATCCATAAAAATCCTACCTGGTTATAGAGTCTTCCTCAGGATTCTTATCTGCTCCTGAAGAAGAAAGCAAAATACATGTTATATCAACAATCAAAAAATAGAGGAAATTACAAGTGTATGGCTTGTGATGTGTTAAAAAGTATTCCTTTGGGACCACACCTGGAAACCACACTACACTGAATGGTAATTATACGATTGGTAGGGTTAAAGCACTAAGAAATCTTACTTTCTCCTCTTTATTAAGACCAAAAGCAAAAATAGGTTTTATCGGAATTTGACACCTACAGGTGAACTGATGTTTACATTGACCATCACTGACCGACTCTAAGACACTGGAGGAAAATGGTATTGTTAGGAGAATGATTATCAGGAGCTGACAATGTCAATCTGAAACTAGCATGATTTTTCTGGACTTCCACTACTAGAGGAGTTAAAAGAGAGTATGATTATTTTGCTGTAACATGGCAGAACTTCCCCGGCCCTTCAGTAGAGACTCTTCAGTTTTAGGATGAAACACCCCCTCACAAAGTGGGCTCTATAGCTATTGTCCTTTGCAGCATGGCCACACCATAGCAAACAGGCTCTCCCTGACCTTATTTGCAATGGCAAGGTAAGTAAGAAGGATTTGGCATTCCACTTTGATAAAGTTCTAACCTCTTGGGACTGTCTCCTTCCATTGCTAGAGAGTCTATCTACACCCACCGCACATCACAGAGGAGGATGATCCCAATGTGAGTGCTATGTAGTGGTTCACGATGTCATTTTTCTCAACCCTCCCCATTAGGTGACACACATCTAGAGAAATCATGCTTTTTTTCATGGAAGGCATAGGTCATCGGAACCTCTGCTGAAGAGCAACAAAACAAAACAAAGGGCAAAGAATGTCTTGAATGCCGACCTTCAATTACCAGGGAATTTTAACTTTCTAAAAATTCAAAGATATCCACTGTATGATTCTAACTATATGACACTCTGGAAAGAGCTGGGCTATGGAGGTAAGGGTTGGGGTGAATGTAGGGATAAAGGGGCACAGCACACAGGACTTTCAAGGCAGTGAAACTCTTTCACACGATACCACAAAGGTGGATTCACATCATTACACATTTGTGAAAACTCATAGAATGTAGAGCACCAAGGATGAACACTAATGCAAATTAGAGATTTTGCCTGAAAATGATGAGGTAGTGTCCATATAAAATGCACCACTGTTCTCAGGGTGCCTGGGTGGCTCAGTTGGTTCAGCGTCCAAGTCTGGATCTGAGCTCAGGTCGTGATCTCACAGTTCATGGGATCAAGTCCTGCATCAGGCTCTGTGCTGACAGCACAGGATTCTTTCTCCCCTCTCCCTCTGCCCCTTGGCTGCTCACACACATGCATGCTCTCTCGCTCAAAACCAAACAAAGGAACTGAAAAAAATATACTACAAAAAATGGACCACTGTCGTGCAAGATGTTGACAACAGGGGAGGCTAGGCGTGTACGGGGGTATGGTATATGGAGACTCTCTGTACTTTCTATTATATTTTGCTGTGAACTTAAAACGACCGTAAAAAGTAAGGCTTATGGCTTATTAAATGTATAAAACAACAGCAACAACAAACATGGTATCCATTGAAGCCTCTCTTAGCGTATATTAACGCATGATACAGTCACCTTGAAAATTAAGACAGAGATCAAAGTAACACAGTAGGGGGACTGTTTCCCATATGGAAGTATATGAAAATACATAAAGCAAAATGCAAAAATACAAAAGTTATTTGTACACTTAGGCAAGAAAACAATTGGTGAATGTGATCAAATATTATAACTATAAACAGGGATTCAGCACTATAGGAATCAAACCTGGGTTTTCCTTATAATTAAGAGATTTTATTCTAATTTTAAGTCGAAAATCATTATGTTTTTCATATCTAAGAATCATAATGAAAGCTTAGCCACATAAAAAATGATTATAATGAATATTGCTCTAGTAATTTTTGTGCAAATACCTACTTCATATGGATGATGAAACTGAAACCAGTACCATGGTAACCATCATATTACTTGCTAGTAAAATAAAATCTTAAGACAGCACCAAAAATTAAGTCAGGGCTATAATTCCTATGCAGAACAGATTTCATCCAGCGGGCCAAAGATGGCTACCCTCAGAACATCCTACTTGAATGACTGGCCCTTGGTGGTTCCCTGGGATCTTGGATTTCAGGAGGGTTCCCACCATTCCCTAGCTGGTTAAGAGTGGCTCACTCTGCCTAAGTGCTGGTACAATCAATGTGCTTCAGGCCGCACACTTGATTTCCTTCTGGAAACCTGGAATTCGGGGACATGCTAAGGAGAAGATGCCTATGTGATTAGCATTTGATGAAACCTCGGGCACTGAGTATCCATAAGCCTCATACTGGCCGACAACATTTCACTTGTGCTGTCCTAATTTCATGCCGGAGGAATTTAGCACATCCTGCTAACTCCATAGAGAAAGGATTCCTGGAAGCCTGCGCTTGGTCTCCTCTGGATTTCACCCCATGCACCACATTGCTCGGTGCTGATTGGCCTTTCTAGCCTGTCCCCATACCAAACCACAGGCATGACTACAACGATGTGCTGACTCCTGTGAGCTCTTCTAGTCAATCATCAAATCTGGGTGTCGTTGGGGTGCCTCCAACACAACTGTGTTATATGAAATTTTTATTATTTGGGTTGATGTCTTACACGTGGTTACAGTCAGAAGGTTATGTCACAGAATACCTTTCCTGGAAACTCTTTTTCTTGGTATTTGCCTTGAAAAGTCCTACATTCCTATATATCCATTTGAAGAAAGGTTTAAAAGGAATAGATGAAATCTTGATGTCAGAAAGCGTGCCACAAGCAACAATCCTATTTTACTCAGGAAAAAAAAAAAGAGAATCCTGGTGGTTGCCACTATGTTCTACCATATACAAGTTCCTCTCAAATATCAAAAATCAGTTAACTTTCTGCCACACACTAGGACATAGTTCATTTTTTCTGGCAGATAGGAATCAAGAGAAGTAACAAGGATCGTTCTAGAAAAAACAGAACTATCAGACCCAGTATAAAAACATACTACTGATTATAGTTTTTTGTTTGTTTGTTTCCTTTCCTTAATTTCTTAGAAAATTAAAAAATAGTTCACCTATTAAAGGCAGTTATTGCCAAGATAATCCAAAGTCATAATTACTGTGTCCTCATTCCTGCTGCTCTCCGCTGTTCATCCGATAAAGTCCTACTCATTCTTCATGTCCAATTTAAATGCCTGCACACAACCTGGAAACCTCTGAATCTTCTGAGAGTTCTCTCTCACCCCCTAACTTTTTATAGTCAGGAATCACAAATTCGTATTAACTATACTGTTTCGGTCTCTGCTTTATCTTCCCCCTGCCACTGCCCTAGTCAAACATGAGTTCTTAACTGATGATTTTCGCAGGGAAAAAAAAAGGCACCAAATATTATTCTTATTTCTTAAATGATTAAAAAAAAGTTAACCAAAACAAATGACAAAGACACAAGGCCCAGAAAGAAAAATTAATGGAATAAATGGAACCCCCTGACGTTTTCAATCTACACAGCTGAAAGTTTCATAATGGCCTAATACTAGGCTCAGAAAACAGGAGCTTCCTTTGCCTCCCAGTCTCTCTAAGTGGTTTCCTATAACCTATCCTCCATATGAGGCTTCAGCAAACTACGGCCACAGGCCAAATCCTACCTGCCATCTGGTTCTGTAAACAGTGTTTTATTGGGGCATAGTCCCATGTCTTCACTTACATACTGCTATGGCTGCTTTCACACTACAAGGGCAGAGCTGAGACACCACATCACCTAAAATATTCACTGGCTCTTTAGGAAAAAGGCTTGGTGATCTGTATTTTATGCATCAACCAGAGTGTCCTGACTGAAATCTAATCTTATTAGTCTTCTGCTTCAAATTCTCCAAAATCCCTGCATCACATACTGCTGGCTCCCTCCCTAAGAGCCATTCCATATTCCTCATTCTTGCTAGAGAATCACAACTTTATTTGGATATTTATTGTCTCCATACACAGAGAAGGTGGCCTCACCCTGGCTTCCCAAAGAGAAAGGATGATTCTAAGCTAATCACAGTACCTGATTTACCAGGGACCAGTTGCGGAATGAGTGTGTGACCTAACCCAGTCTGTAAGATGTTAGAGGAAGTCTGCTGCAAGCCTCTTCCTAGTGAAAAGCAACACCTCAAGAAAAGCAGTCCTTCCCACCCACTGGGTGTTGCCATGCGAGACTATGATACCTGGAGCCGTTGCTAGTTAGCCACCCCGGAAAGGAGAAATAAAAATACCACCAGCTCCAAAACGGAACAAGAGACGACTGGCATCCTGATGACATCACTGAACCATCAAAACATGTCTGGTTCCTACTGTTGTAGTCACTGGTAGACGTCACCTATCATTTGCCGCTAAAAGCATTCTACCGGAGAAGTTTCCCAAGGCCTATCGGGTAAGATCTACTCCTTTCTATAGCACTAAGAAACTTCCATAAGCTTGTCTTACCTAGGCATTCACCTCATTCCCGACCATTGTCATAGCACACGTTTTCTACCAGCAAAACCCAGCTGCTCATAAATCCTGCTAAGGTCACTCGTACACCTTCGCCTCTGCACTGCTGTGTACTCCGCCAAGCACGTAATCGTGACAGTTTACAAACACTGACAAACGCACAAATGTTGGTCCTTCTGCCTCTCTACCTGGAAAACGAACTACTCACTCTGCACGCTTACCGTAGATTCTACCGACTCTTTGAAAACTCGGATTCCTCACCGGGAACTTACGGTAACTGGAACAAATGCCAAGACAAAATAACATGATCATTATAAGCTCTACGAGACTCTGGCACCTAGTAAGCACTAAATAGAGTAAATAATACAAAGGACAGTGCTAACAACAAACTCCTGGGGTGCAGAGCCTGGTTTTGGAACGTTTGTATTCTACAACAACAGGGTAACACTTAGTAGCTAACAGGCACTTAAGAATTACTTGGGAAGTGAACAAATGGACATGAATAAAAATAAATTCCTTTGAAAATTATTTTTAAAAGCCACAGAAACTTTTCTGTTTCAAACACCGCAGGGACAGCTCTATTCTGTTATGAGCACCTTAATGATCCAAACGCTGTCTGCTCGATCTTTGGAAGCCCCCTCCCCCAGGATCGCGCCCGAGCCCCCGCCCCCGCCTCCGGCACCCACCTCCTTCTTGACGGTGCGCAGCAGCCTCTGTCGAGGGTCCGCCTCTGTGGGACGAGACGAGGGGGCACGCGGTCAGCCCAGCGCTGGGGACGGGGCCGGGGCCGGGGCTGCCGTCCCGCCGCCCGCTCGCCCTGCGCCCGCTTAGCTGCGGCGCCGGAGGCCATGGCCGCGCGCGCTGCGTTCCAAGCCCAGGCGGCGGCGGTGCCTGCTCTCTGGCTGCGCAGCGTCAGCCGCGTTCGGCGGGGCCGAGCGCCCGGTTACCTCGGGCCGCGCCGCGCCTCCGGTGAGCCGCCGCCGCCGCCGCCGCCGCGCTTCCGTTGAGGAGCCGCCGCCGCCGCGCTTCCGGTGAGGAGGAGGAGCCGCCGCCGCCCTCGCCGCCGCCGCCGCGCTTCCGGTGAGGAGGAGGAGCCGCCGCCGCCGCCGCCGCCGCCGCCGCCGCCGCCGCCGCCGCCGCCGCCGCGCAGCCTGGCCCCGGGCGGGAAGGTTCTCGGGGCGACGCACGCTCTGGGCCCCTACCACCAGCAGCCCCGCCTCCGCGGGAAGCCCCGCCTCCCACGCCCGGCGGCCCAGCTCCCACTCCCCGTCCTTTGGGCAGGGCGGAAATGTATCGTTCATTCCCAGGACAGCTCCTGGCCGGGCTGCAGGGAAGTGGCCTGAGGCGGTGGAGACTGTTACACGCTCCAAGCCCCATGGTTCCCATCTTTCAAATGGATGTAATAGGGGCGCCTGGGTGGCTCAGTCGGTTGAGTGTCCGACTTGGCTCAGGGCATGATCTCACGGTTCGCGGGTTCGAGCCCCGCGTCGGGCTCTGTGCTGACTGCTGAGAGCCTGGAACCTGTTTCCGATTCTGTCTCCCTCTGTCTGTGCCCCGACTCCGCTTGTGCTTTGTCTGTCTCTAAAATAAACAAACATTAAAATATACGTGTATGTATCAAATGGATGTAATAGGACCACCTCTTCGGAACGATACCAGACGTAAACGAGATAGTGAATATAAAGCACTTAACAGAGACCTAGGAAAAAACACCCGCAACCATAAAAGCTGCCATCATCATCATCATCATCATCATCATCATTATTATTGAGTCTTCCAAGACACAGTGGCTCTCCACCCAGATTGGCCAGGCCTTGCGTGGCTCCCTCCCCCGCACGCAGGTCACTGGGAGAGTGGCAGAGAGGGATCCTTCCAGGACCCCAATAGGGCACTTGTCTGCCAGGACGGAGTCAGCCAAGACCCTTTGCGACCAACGCTCCTTCCACCAGGTTCCTGACCGCGTCCACCCAGAGGGCAACTCGGGTTTACAAATGTTTATTGACACCTACCACAGGCCAGGTTACTGTACTGACGATACGGAAGTGAGCAAGTTGGGCAAAAGCCTGCCCTCACGGGGCGTAGGAGGTAGACAGAAAAATAAATAAGCAGATGATGTGGGATGTTGGAAGTTTGTGGAGAAAACTGAAGTAGGCAAAGGAGACAGGTGTATTTTTGAAGTAGGGTGCTTGAGGGAGGCCCCATGAGGAGATGCCATTGAGCAAAGAAGAGAAGAGTAGATTGGGGGATTTCTGGAGGAAGAGCATTCCAGGCAAAGGGAACAGCAAGTGCAAAGGCCCTGAGGTAGAAGGGTGCCACTGAGTGGGACAAACAGCTAGGAGGCCAGTGGGGCTGGAGTGGCATGAACAAGAAGGATTGGCAGTCTTCCAAGGTCCTGTTAAGGGTTTGAAGTCCACTTAAAGGACTTGCATCCTGCCCTCAAGAGCCCCCACGGGTTTCAGCCCTCCGGTCACTAGGACTGGGGACAGCTCAGAGCAGCCCTCTTGCTGAGGAGATTCAGGGTCCCTTGTCTCCATTTGTCAGTGTCATAAGCCAGAGAAGATGATTTTGACTAGCCTAGGGAAAAGAAAAGCTGGAAGGATCATGGGCATTCCCCGAGTCCAAGGGGGGCCTGGAGGACTGGGCTGAAAGCAAGGTAGCTCCGGAAAGAGAGACCCTTGGGAATAGTCGCCTGGCAAGGACAGAGTGGTTAGGGTGCCACCACTCAGGTGGAAGGAGCTCCAGCTGTTGGAGGTTCCCGTTCCAAGGAGGGAGCATCCTACTGGCCTGGCCTGAGACCTACGCCTGCTTCTTGCTGGGCAAGGGGAGTCTCAGCCACAATCCCACCACCCCACTATCTCCAGTGAGAGTCCCCGGGGAGCCCAGAGAATGTGAAATGGTTGCTTGGTAACCAACACCCCCCCCATATACTAGAACCATATATTGAGGACCTACTGTGTGCCAGCCACTGCATTAAGGGCTTTAGGGTTTGGGTTGCCTGCTTTCACCACAACACGGACATGAGCCCAAGCTTCACTTTTGGCCTCTTAATATTATCTTCTTCCATATATTACATTGTGAAAGGTGAAATGAAAGAGTCACTTATGTCAACCGGTTTTCCCATGGAGCCAGAGGCCAGTAAGGAGATGGGCCTTAGGCACATCCTCACCGGTAGGAGAAGCACAAATGTTGGAACCGGGCCAAACACCTGCAGCTTGCTATAGTGAGAGACCCCGCTTAGTGATAGCCTTAGAAACCAGGTACGGTCACCAAGTTTAGTTTCCTGCCACCAACACCCATCTTGGTCATCAGAATTCTCAGTAAATGACATATACAAGCATTCCCTTTTGTCTTCAAAAACCTCTTACTTTTATTCCCTGGATGGGGGTGGGGAGGGTAGAGGCACTCTTTTCGTTGCTGCCCACATGTGTCTCTCCCAAACTGCAATTCTGAGACCCCAAATAAATAACTTTGTTTTTATTTCAGCTCTGCTGAAATATGGGACTTCTCTCAGTTGACAGATTACATCCTGCATTTGCTAAGTAGGAATGCACAAATGCTTTCTTCACAGCTTCTAGGCCTCTTAATTTTGATACAATTTGAAACCTGTGGGGGTGGTGGGCGGAGGAATTCAAGCACAGCACAAAGCATCTTGATACATTGATCAACTGAATTCATCAGTTGTTAACTGCGATTCATCAACTGTTAGCATTTGCTGCGTTAACTTGATGTTCTCTGTCTCCCTCTTTTTACAACAAATTGCACACATTGATTGTATACATCTTGATGCATTTTCTCCTATGCACCCCCCTGTGATACCATCACTATAACGAAGGTACTAAACATATTCATCACCTCCAGAAATGGATGTGTGTTCTTTCCTGGCTATTTGTTTATTTGGGTAGGAACGTGTAGCATGTGATCTCTCTCCTAGAAGCAGAGGCGTGGGAACAAGGTGTGGGAGGGAAACATGAAGGAAGCAGAGAGGGAGCACTTGATGTGATTTTATGCAAGGTGGTGTAGACAGCCATCCCTTTTACCCACGTTTCTCCATCACTTTGCAGAGGCCTGCTAATTATTCCTCTTCTCATCCTTTCCCTCTCTGTGATCCTTTCTTCATTATCTTTGCACAGATTCTCGGCACTTTCTTTTTGTCTTAATTAGGCTTCTTGGTGGTTTGGCCGCTTAGCTGCTATCTTGATTTCTTAAAGAACCACATTAGTTTTTTCACCCTCCATTTTGCCAGCCTCTTCCATTAGGTTTATTTTGGTGTGTGATTGTGTTTTCTCATTTCAGGTGTAAATAAATCTATACATACATAAGTTCATGCAAGAATGTGTGTGTAGATCCAGTATATGTACAGACTGTATATCCAAATTGCATTTAGTCGTCTACCGCTTTTTGACTGTGTGTCCCCAGTTTTCCAACATAAATACCACCTTCTCTCCCACTGCCCTCCACTCCTTTTTTTTTTTTTTGCCCAGAAAGAACGCTGCCAGATTCCTGCATGTCATCAGGAAGGTTATGATAATCAGATCAACTCGGTGGCAATTGGGGTTGTTTATGAGTTATAAGTCAGGGGCGCCTGGGTGGCTCAGTCAGTTGAGCGTCCGACCACCAGCTCTTAGATGAACACTGGCAAGCCCATCCTCTTCCCAGTTGAATTGCCCATAATCACTGGGAGCCCGTTGCTTTGCCTGAGCCCACCTATGCAGTAAATGTTCAAGAGTTATGGGGGTGCCTGGGTGGCTCAGTTGGTTGAGCGTCCAACTTCGGCTCAGGTCATGATCTCACGGTCCGTGAGTTCTAGCCTCGCATCAGGCTCTGTGCTGACAGCTTAGAGCCTGGAGCCTGTTTCAGATTCTCTGTCTTCCTCTCTCTGACCCTCCCCAACTCAATATCTGTCTGTCTGTCTCTCTCCCTCTGTGTCCAAAATAAGTAAACTTTGAAGAAAACAAAAGACTTATAAGTCAGATTTCCCAGGAATTCATCATTAAATATAATCAATCATTCATGCATGCATGGATTCTCTCTTAACATATGAATTGAGTGCCTAGTCCTGGTCAGGTACTGTTATCTCTATTGGAGAAAGAGAAGAGAAAGAATAGATCCTTCCCTTGAGGCCCTTCTATTCTGTTGGTGAAAGGCCAGTCATAAGTAGTGATGTAGACTCTATGGAGCTCAGGACAAATTCAGTGCATGACCCGTCAATTCCAATGGGCAGAAAATGGTACAACTTTTCTGAAAGGCATGAGAGAAGACTTACTGGGAAGTGTCCCAAGTGCCTTGAAGAGGCAGATCCTTACTGAAAGATGCATCTCAGGTGTGCTTAATACTAGAAACCTGTTATACCCAAGGACTGGGCTGGACTCAGGGCAGGACACCAAATCCTAAGTGATGTCTGGGAGTCTCATCCAATTCGATATTCCAGAGTTTTCTCCTCTTCTTCTCCCTACACCCTCTCACAGGTTACCCTCCACCAGACAAACCAGAATCTGAAACCAGAACACTCAGTACATATGGCCCCCACCCAGAGGGCACCTGGGAGGAAGTTTCCAGGGTGCTCTCTGTACATCCACCTGGATACCCCCAAACATCTTCCTTGGAATCACTTATGAGCACAAGGATTTTCCAGGAAAACCTTAGTGAAGACTCTGCAACTCAGAAGAACTAAATCGATGTCTAAATTCAATCCAACCTCAGGTCACCAGGCAATAGTGTTTATTATATTCTGGAACTTAATGCACTGACTCGAAAACTCATTTGAAGGAACAGCCAGGGATTTTCAAGTGCTTAGCCAATTTAGGCTTTTCTAGTGCTCAGAATACTTTCAAGATCAAGGAACAAAACATCGTGTTACTGGTACACCAGACAAAGCAGAACTGAGTTTGCAGTTAGAGCCAAAGGAACACACAGGTTTCTGCAGAATTACGATGGGACTTCAAAGCAGGGGCAAGGTTAGGATTATTTTAGAAATGGTGTCAGATAACTCTCTGAGTTAAAATGAGTGTCCATTGGAAACTAATGCAATGCTGTTACGCTAACTGGAATTAAACTAAAAAAGTTAAACCATGAAATGGGTATCCAGTGTGTGCATCAAGGATTTAAATGCAAGACAATGCAATTACAACAATTAAAGAATTAGTGAATTAAAAAAACAATATTAAGTGGCAAAGTCAAAGAGTGACAGAAACTCGGAAGCAATGGGCAAAAAAAGCCTGATTCAACAACAACAACAACAAATTTTTTTTTTAATTACACCAATGCTTAAAAGCTTACAAATCACTGCAAGCCCACTTGTAGGGATCTAGGCCAAGGAGAGGATGATGAAGGAGCCTAGATTTGGATCCAAGGATAGTCACAGTGGTTACAATGTAGTTTTATTGGGAGCCGTGGGGAACTGGTTAAAATATTAAGTGGTAAGGGCCAAAGTTTCTGGAGCTCCGTGTGCACTTCGTTGGGTGAAGTCACTGGCAGGTTAATCGGGGGATGGTTGGTGGGGGAGGTTGGGCGGGGCAGGAGAGCAGACAGAACCACCCACGCCCATCCCCCTGAGACTCAAGAGCACCTTTGAAACCGCCAGGTGCACTACTAGGTAGGCCTCATTTGGGCCCGGATGGAGGCGGTGCCTGAAGGGGCTGGGCCAGCAGGGTTGAACTAGAAATGAGGGTGGGGGCTGGTCGGGGCCAGCCTTGCTGACTGTGGGAGCATCCCGCAAGGAGGCCAGGCTAGTCCTACTGCCCCTCGGTGACCGCGGTGAGGTACAGGTACAGGGCCAGTCCCGGGAAAGGCTGGCCCTTTCAGAGAGGAGCTTTGCCCCTCTGACCCCGCGGATGTCAGTGCTCAGGCGCTGCGGGGCTGGAAGAGGAACCCTAGGCTACAGGGCATGAAAGAAGGCAACTAAACCCCCACAGATCAGACTAATGCTTCAGGAGGCAGGAACGAAGGTGAGTTGTGTCAGCGGAGTCAGGGGTGGGTGACCCGTTCGGGTGGGGGTAGCCCTGGGTGTGTGTGCCTGTGGGTGTGGGGGGTGTGTGTGTGTGTGCGTGCGCACCATGGGGATAGGTGGTAGGTGTGAACTCCATGCACACCGGACTCCTACAAGCAAGCAGGGTAACCCACAGTGACCTGTCACTTGGTGTGGGGGGAAAGAATCCTAGTCGATAATTTTCTGCACATCTCCAAGAATGTTTTACCAGGTTCCCTGTTACCACAGGATCCTTCTCTGACAACTTGGCAGTTAGCAGTGTTTGGGGCGTGATTGGAAAACACGTGTAGTTAGCAACCTGATGCCTTCTTCAAAGTCCTGGTTTGTAAAAGGTGACCAGACAACTACCTAGAGAAGTCGGACATAACTGTGCCCCCTTCCAGGGCTGTCCCCTTCTGGGCAGCAATGTCAGGTCGGGCCAGGACCCGAGGCCGCGGGCGAGGTCGGGCGCCCTTTCAAGGCGCCCCGCTGCAGGGAGCCGCCCCACCTCCGCCGCCTGGAGCCTCCACAGCCTGTTCAGTCTCCTTGGTGCAAAGGATGCTTTATCTTCTTCCCCTACTACTTCCTTCTCATGCGTTTTCTCATAGGCGAATAGACTTCCCTTCAACCCAAGTGGATGGAAAGGTTTCTAAAGAGCTTGGCCGTAGCCAATGATCCCTCTTTGAAAGTGACTTCAAAACAGGCAACTAACACCCCACAGACATCTCTGAGCTCCTGATTCTCCCTCCCAGACTTGTCCTTTGAAGAAGCTCCGTTCTTCCAGGTGCTCAGGCGAAAGTCTTTGCATCCGCCCTAGATTCCTCTCTCGACCCCAAACTCTTCCTGCACACCAACATCCAGGAAACACTGTCGTCTCCCAATTTTCCAAAAGATACCTGGCATCTGACAATGTGTCACCACCTCTGTTCCTACCCTCTGGTCCAAGCCACCAGCATCCCTTGCTGCACATGGCAAGTGGTCTCCAAACTAGTCTTCTTGCTTCCACCCTGGTCTTTCCTTCTGCCTGTTTCCCAGCACACAGAACCGTATAAATCGGTCCATGCAGTTCCTCTGCCCGACATCCGGTAAAGGTTCCCATTTTCTCAGTCAGAGGCACATTCTTTGAGATGGCTTTCCTCCTGGGGTGCACCGGTGGCTCATTCCATTAAGCCCTGACTTCAGCTCAAGTCACGATCTCACGGTTTGTAGGTTTGAGCCCCAAGTGTGACTGTGCAGAGCCCGCTTTGGATCCTCTGTCTTTCTCTCTCTCTCTCTCTCTCTCTCTCTCTCTCTCACACCCTCTCACCCTCCCCTGCTTGTTCTCTCTCCCTCCCTCCCTCCCTCTCTCTCTGAAAAATAAACATTGAAAAAAATGGTCTCTCTCCCACCACCTTTCTGACCTAAGCTTCTCTACCTCGTGCTCACCTTGCAGCAGTCACATCGGCCACCTTGTTCTTTCTTGCACATTTCTACATTAGAAGATTTGCTCTTTCCTCTACCTATGGCTCGTATAACCTTGTAACTCAGTCTCCTCTTTCCGGTCTTTGATTCAGCGGCGACTTCTCACTGAGGGTCTGCTTTGTCCCCCATGAATTCAACCAGCCCCCTCACATCCCACCTTCTGGTAATACCCAGTTTTCTGTACTTTGCTTGGTTCTACATTCATATGTCTGTTTGCCATTTACATGTCCTCTTTGGAGAGATGCCGATTCAGGTCCTTTCCCCATTAAAAAAAATGGGTTATTAGGTTTTTTTGGCTATTGAGTAGCAGGAGTTCCTTATATTTTTTAAATTAACCCCTTATCAGATACATGGTTTGCAAATACTTTCTCCCATTCCGTAAGTTGCTTTTCATTCGGTTGATTGATTCATTTGCTGTACAGAAAGTTTTTAGGTTGAATTCCCACTTGTCTATTTTGCTCCTGTTTCCTCTGCTTTTGGTATCCTCTGTTGTAGATACTTTTATAATAAACTGAGACAAAATCCAGACCCCATAAGACGACCTGATAAACATGAATATACAATATTAAGACACCTATTTTTATCACCTATGTCACATCTCAGGGGTTTTTAATATTTTATGTAAGTACACCGTATGTAGCAAGTACTAATGAATGATGCTTGGTGTTTTCTTTCACTGAAGTTTGAATATGATAAATTTGATTGCTGGGTGTGTCAGGAATTAGTTGAGAGTTTGATAAAAATCATTTAAAAACTTATGTGTAAAATGAAATGATTTTCTATTATGGAAATTCAGACTGTGTTTTTATAAGAGCATCATAAGCTAGGGATAATAGCTTCCAGAAGTAACATTTTGAAGAAAACCAGTTTGTGCAACCCAAGGCATGGACTGTATTACCCATTTACGGAGGTTTCTTTCATAAATCTGTGAAAGGTTGCATTGCACTGTGCTCAAATAGTCACCTTGTAAAATAGTTAAATTAGATGAATATTACAATGTGATAAAAATAACATGAGAGCCTTTCCCAGTTGCTGTTAAAAAAAACATTGATCAGTTGTTTTAAAAGAAAATCATGAAACTGGCTTTTGATAATTTTTTTTTTCAGTTTGTTTATGTAGAGAGACCGAGAGAGCAAGAGGAGGGGAGGGGCAGAGAGAGAATCCCAAGCAGACTCCATACTGTCAGCACAGAGTTCTGATGCAGGGCTCGAATTCAGGAACTGTGAAATAATGACCTGAGCTGCAACCAAGAGTCCTCAGCTTCATCCATTGAGGCCCCTGAAACACCTCTCATGCATTTTTTTTTTGAAAGGTGTTTATTTAGTCAGCATTTTCTGATGTCCACTAGGGGGCACTCTGGTACCAGGTGATTAGCCTATAAAGAAGGTAGAGAAAGGACAAAGTTTCTGATTAGAAGAAGCTTGCACTCTGAACAAATACCGGATGAAAGGAGGCAAAGGCCATAGCAGCAATGAATGTGGTGCTCGGGTAGCCGCTGACACGGAATGGGGTCTTGTTGACAAAGGCTTCTGGGTAACATTCACCTTCTCTGGTGATCCATTACCGAACTACTGTTGTTTGGATCCTTGGACAACCCTCTTTTCTACCTCCAACCACCTCAACTTAAGTTGTACTTAACATTGTCCTTTGTTTACGTTTCCATTTGTTTTTTATCCTATAAAATTCATGGTTTTTGCATTTGTTTCTGTGCAGAGGAACTTCAGCGGGGGGCTGGATTGCAGGCACTGTCGCTGAAGGGGAAAAGGGGTCTTGGAGCCATTTTTCAAGACCAGGTGGTGAATACCCGACAGTACTTGGAACATGTGAAAGACTCCACAACAGGTGTGGTGGCCTTTAACAACCTAGCGTTATGGAATTTCTCGTGTTGATCTTGTTCTGAGGTTCATTTGTGTTTGAGAATCTTAGAGCTTCACCCCATCACTGTGAGTGAAGGTACCTTCCCACCCTCTCATGTTGTAATAACCTCCACCTTTGCAGAAATAGAGACCTATTTTAGGGACCTGGATGTACTCGCCAGTTTTCTTTTCCTTTTATAGCAACTAAAGTCAAATGACCCAGTTCTTTGGTTGTGCTGAGCCTTTTTTTTTTTTTTAATGCTAAACACTATTACAAACAGTGGCTCCCCACTCGCCCTCCCCTTTTGGAAGCTTTGTGTTACAAGAGGTTTTCTTTTGATTTCTTGTTACTGTTAATTTAATATTTTAATCTCCTGTTTTAACTCTAAATGTATGTTTGTGTGAGGATTCCTCTAAAAGGCCGGTACATATTCTGGGCATCAGGTGTGTATAAGTGTTCGTTACTTGTTCATGTCTTGGTTTGACCTAACTTAAGCTCTCAAGATTGTGGTGTCTCCATTGTTTTGGGAGCGATTGGTCAACTTGTTTCATTATTGACATGTGCCTCGGTTTTTGCAGGAATGCAAGGTAGAGTGGTGAAGCTATTCACCAACCATTTCCGAGTGACCTCTCGCCCTGAACTCCTCACGTATAAGTACAACATTGATTACATGCCAGAGGTTGAAGATGGAAAAGTTCGTACAGATTTGCTCTGCCAGCATAAACATGTAATTGGAGAGTGTCCCACATTTGATGGGAACTCTTTATTACTGCCTCATAAACTACAAAAGCAGGGTAAGTAATGTGATTGGACATTTTCTTTTTCTTTCAGTTTATTGACTTATTTTGAGAGAGAGAAAGCACATGTAGGGGAGGAGCAGAGAGCAAGGGCGAGAGAATCCCAAGCAGGCTCTGCACTGATTGTGCAGGGCCACAGGGCTTGAACCCACAAACCACAAGATCGTGACCTGTGCTGAAGTCAAGAGTTGGGCACTTAACCAACTGAGCCATGCAGGCACTCCTGTTAGTGGACATTTTCTTGACCTTTGTTCTTTCTTTCTCTCACATTCTCCCTGTATTATAGCAAATATACCTTTTTCGTACAATGGTTCATGGACACCTCTTGATCTCTTGCCCATAGGATTTGTAACAAAACCCACATGCCGTGTTTGGCTATCACTGATGTTCCCTCATGCCTCATTTTGGTGGTTAAAATGAATTTAAGAACAAAATCTATATTTTTTACCTTTCCAATGGCAAAAAGGGCTCAAATGCTGACGAAGTATTGAAAAAGTTTTTATTTCTTGTTCCAAAACTTCACACACACACACGCATACACACACAGAACTGGAAGGACTTAATATTCCATTTCTTTTCCTTAATTTAATATTTTTGAGAGTGAGCAATTGGGGGAGGGGCAGAGAGAAAGAATCTTAAGCAGGTTTGACACAGCACAGAGCCTGAAGTGAGGCTCAAACCCCTGAACCATGAGATCATAACCTGAGCTGAAATCAAGAGTCAGAGGCTTAACTGACTGAGCCACCCAGCTGACCCTCTTCAGTAAACTTTAAAAACTATTTTTTTAAAACGTTTATTTTTGAGAGAGAGAGAGAGAGAGAGAGAGAGACAGACAGACAGACAGAGTGTGAGCCACAGAATCTGAAGCTGGCGCCAGGCTCTGAGCTGTCAGCACAAAGCCCGATATAGGGCTAGAGCCCATAAAATGTGAGATCATGATCTGAGCTGAAGTCAGACATTTCACCGACTGAGCCACCCAGACACCCCACTTCAATAAATTTCTGTATTTATTTAGCAAGTGCATAATTTACAGGAGCTTGTTTAGGTTAAAAAAAAAATCATTGTAAATATTCAATTCGGACCTTCATTTGGGTCTCCTAAATCGTATATTCTACCTGCCTGTGTCTCTGGGGGTTAAGATTGCTCCTGCCAGACACCCAAGTGACCTGTTGATTTGTGGTCCAGTAGTGAGCGTCCTCTCCTTGGAAGGAGCACTAGACCTTTTTGTTGTTTCTTTACCTCAGAAAACAGAACTGCTCAGCCGGTGGGGCAACAAGATTGTGAAGGTCATCACTGAATTCTTCAGTGACTCAAACCCACCTCACTGGACTGCTTACGTTATTACAACACTCTCTCTAGCAAGTGTGTTTGTGAGATTTCATTTGCTTGAGATTTGGTTGTATGTTAGTGTGTCAGTGGCACTGTACATAGCTGTTTGGTCCTAGAATTTGTGTTCTTGAGGTCTCCTCATGTTCTGGGAGGGCAAGCGATTTTGAGATGCATCGGCACTTGAACCTCACCTAGATGTGCTTGAGTTCTGTGGCTTATTGTTGACATTGTTCTTCCTGCCTACCCCCACATCCCATGCCTGCTCCCTGTCTAGGGAGGGGCAGATGTCAACTGTGCACAGCGATGCCTCTTTCTCCTGGAGTAAATGTGCATTTGTTTTCTTTTCTTAATGTTTTTTTATTTTTGTAAGAGAGAGAGAAAGAGCACAAGCAGGGGAGGGGCAGAGAGAGGGAGACACAAAATCTGAAGCAGGATCCAGGCTCCGAGCTGTCGGCACAGAGCCCAGTGCGGGGCTTGAGCCCTCAGTGCAAGATCATGCCCTGAGCCAAAGTCTGGTGCTTAACCGACTCAGCCAAGCAGGCACCCCTACATTTGTTTGGTGGTCTACACTTACGGTGATGCACAAATAGTGAAAATGAGAATTAGAGGCACGTAGTCTGCAAAAGAGGTTTCAGTTCATTTCTGGGGATGAAAGACCTTCTGATGACCTTCCCATGACCCTTTGTTGTAGATTATGTAAAGGAGGGAAAAATGGAGGTTCAAGGGGCCTTAATATCTACCTTACAATGTCATTTCCTTGTTGTATCAGGCACTTCCTGTTAATCGTTTGTAAAACAAAGTCACTGATCGATTTCTTTCCCCCAGTGTATCTCCGTGTTTGTTAGTAAATCTTAATAATATTCACTGCCGTTGCCATGAAATCCATTCTTCCAATTTCTAGAATTTTGAAGATGAGGGATTTGAAGCAAGTTGGTCACAACTATTACAACGAGAGTGAGGCCATGGAGTTCCTCAATCGTAAATACACAGTGGAAAGTTTCACATTCTACAGACCTGACCATAGAAGCATTTGAGAAAGTGACTCTCATTTGAAGCAGTAGGATTTATAAGTGATGGTCTTTTCAGTGGTACCCACTGGCCATGAACGATTCAGTTAGAATTTCATGTAAATTTGAAACGAAGTGAAAAGATTCACTCTTACAGTCCTAGAATGATAAGCATAAACCTTGAGGTATTCGGTAGTTATGTAAACCTCATAAGAAGTCTAAATCTTCTAAAATTTGGATAATAAATTTCCCTTAAATACTTTCAATCATAGTAATTATAGCTACATGTATGTATGTGTAATATTGTGTGTATGTTTATAATTTATACACCTATATCCTATATATTCTCACATACATACATACATACGCATGTGTGTGGCTATAGGTGTGTGAGCCTGTGGGTGGTAACAATATGGTTTAACAAAGAGAGTGTCAGAGGTATAACTAGCCCATCAGGTAAATCTCTATTGGAAAGGTCCTTCAAAAGATCAGTTCTTACTAAAAATAAGAAATTGAAACTGCTTGGCTCCTAAGCACCAATTTTAGACCCCAAGTTCCAACCCTGGGACGCTTGCTTCCTTGTTCAGAGCTTGGACTTTGACCCTTACATTTAATGTCTTCTGTTTGCAGGCTGGTAATCTGGCCTGGATATAGTGCTTCTATTCTTGAGTATGAAACCAGCATTACCCTCTGTGCTGATGTGAACCACAAACTGCTCCGAATGCAAACTGCTTATGATCTAATAATGCATGTTGATAACAAATCCCAAAGGAAAGATGCTATGGAAATTTTAAAGAATTAGTTGGATCAATTGTTTTTCCATCTGTGTTCATTAACTTTTTTAATGTTTATTATTTTTTTTTTAGAGAAGCAGGGAGAGTGTGGGGGAGGGGCAGAGAGAGAGACAGAGACAGAGACAGAGAGGGAGACACAGAATCCGAAGCAGGTTCCAGGCTCTGCACTGTCAGCACAGAGTCTGATGTGGGGCTCGAACCCACGAACCATGAGATCATGACCTGAGCTGAAGTCGGACACTTGACCAACTGCGCCACCCAGGTGTCCTGTGAGTCTGCTTTTTAAAAACCTATCCAATCACTTTGAGAACCTTTTCCCCCCATAAGAGATGGTCCTATAGTTTTCGAATCAATAAACATAAAGGTCAGAGTCAGAAATAGCATGGGAATGGTGAGAATCCATCCACGCTTTTCTCATCTGGCTCTACAGCATGAGAGAAAGATAAGTTTCAGTTGTAGATTTTGCTGTTCTTGTGATTCCTGATGTTGATCCAGTCACCTGCTCTGAACCTTCTCTCACATGTAACAGAATATGCTCCTTCCAAATTTCTTTTCTCTTGCTTTGTGTCTAACTATTTTTAAAAATCAGGGCTTAATTATCATCCATTAGCAAATGTCCACTTGACGGAAGTGTTTTACTTTTAATCTTCTTCTAGACCAGATATCTTAAGCTGAAGAGCGTGGATGTAAAGCTGCTTGGCCAGCATCATCTTAGGAGTCCTCAACTTTATTCTTGCTTCCCAATTTCAAAATTTACGACAAAGCTCTAGGAATCAGGACAGTGGGATACTGGTATGAAGATAGACCTAAAAATCAATGGAATAGAATTGGGAATCCTGGAGTGAACCCTCACATTTATAGTCCATTGATTTTTTTTTTCAGCAAGAGTTTCAAGACCGCTTTCTTGGGGAAGGAATACTCGTTTCCTCAAATATTGCTGGGACCACTGGATATCCACCTGGCCGTTCCTCACAGAAGATACAAAATTAACTCCAATTTATCCCCCAAATTAACTAAAAATAGACCTAAATGTAAGCGTTAAAACTCTATAAAATTCCTAGAAGCAAATCTAGGAGTAAATTTTCTTGACTTTGGCTTAGAGAAAACCTTATAAAATAAAATGCCAACAGAGAAGGGATGACAGAAGGAAAACATAAATTGGACTTCACCAAATTGAAAACTTTCTTTCTTTGAAGTAAAAAAAAAGGGGGGGGGCGCCTGGGTGGCTCAGTCGGTTAAGCGTCCGACTTCAACTCAGGTCACGATCTCGAAGTCCACGTCGGGCTCTGGGCTGATGGCTAGGAGCCTGGAGCCTGCTTCAGATTCTGTGTCTTCCTCTCTCTCTGCCCCTCCCCTGTTCATGCTCTGTCTCTCTCTGTCTCAAAAATAAATAAACGTTACAAAAAATTTAAAGTTAAGAAAAAGAAAGGTAAAAAAAGGAACAGAATGAGAGAACATTTGAAATCACATATCTCCGGAACAACTTGCTTCTTCTACATATGTAAGAAATGTTTACAAGTCAATAATTAAAAGAGAACCTAACTTTTACTTATTTCTTCAACCCAACTTTCAAAAAATGGGCAAAGGATCTGAATAGACAGGCTTCCAAAGAAAATATACAAATGGCCAATAATCACATGAAAAGATACTCAATATTATTGGCCATCAGGGAAATGCAAAGTCAAACCACAGAGAAATACCCCTTCATAGTATGATGGCTAAATTTGAAAAGGCAGAGATTAAGTGTTAGCAAGGATGTGAAAAAGTTGGAACCACCCGTCAAATACTGCTGGTAGAAGTAAAAATGGTGTGGTCTCTTTGGAAAACAGGATGGCCCTTCTCAATATGCTAAATATAGTGTCACCATATGAGCCAGCAATCTATTCGTAGTTTTATACCCAAGAGAAACGAACACCTATGTCTACCAGAATTGATACATGAATGTTCATAACCTCATTATTCTTAATAGCTCAAAGGTGTTAACAACTCAAATGTTCATCAACTGATAAATGGAAAAATAAAAATGTATATCCATAAAATAGTGTGTCATTTAGCAACAAAAAGGAATGAAATACCAGTACATGCTACAGCATAGATAAACCTTGAAAAGTAGTACACTAAGTGGAAGAAGGCTGTCAGGAAAGGTCACACACTGTATCATTCAATTCATGTGAAATAGGGTGGGTAGGCAAATGTATAGGATTTACACCTCTGTGAATATACTCAAACCATTGGATTGTAGCCTTACATAGGTGAATTATATGTCATATGAATTTACTAAAGTGGATATATCCTGAAATTTCTTGTAGGATTTAAAGCTTCTCACTTCTTACATGATCCTATGCCATAAATATGTTAGGAATAATACTATGTGTTGTGACCATTCCACAGGTATAAAAATAGAACCTATCAAGTGGATACTATTAATTGGGAGGAGACTCCCAGAAGTACGTTTAAGAAATCAGGTGGTGAGGAAATCACCTTCGTAGACTACTACAAGGAGGTAGGAAATCTCCTGTCTTTCAATGTATTTAAATCTCGTTTTGTTATTATGTAGTCAAATATATGTCTCATAAAAATACATGTGCAATATAGAGTCCTGTGTGTTAGATTCTAATAATATAACATCATCTATTAACCTATAACATATATATAATCTATTATAAAATTTCTCCTTAGTGGTATTGTAACTTGACAGATCTATTATCCATGCATTCGAGTACCTCATATATAGGGTAATGTCACATGATTAGAATGGCTCCAGTGTGGCCTCTCCCGTTGGCCTAAGAGGAGGCTATGGTAGTTTGAAACATGTTGATGGATCATTGGGTAGAAAATATGGCAAGACTTCATAGGTGAACACTTTCCTTATATAGAAATTAAGCCCTATAGAATTTGGTTTGAAAAGAAGAAACAAATGACCAATTACCATCTGGAAGATGTCAGCTGTGTGCTGAATCTCAGAACTCATGGATTCCTCAATCTCTGTTCATAAGTAAACTTAGCTTGGTGCACAAAGATACACTAGTTGACGAGATTAGTTTTCTAGCTTTGGCAGATGAGAGAAAGGAATTACAGATATCTGTAACAAATGGAAAGAACTTATAAATATTTTTTTTAAAAAAACAGCTTGTATTTTTATACTGGATCCAAACCATGGCTACTTGGAACCACCAAGGCTACACAGCCTTCTGGCATCCCTTCAAGGGGATGGTGCTCTTACATTATCCTCACTTGTGCTTCATACTTAGTTCTTGTTCATTCAATCCAAAAAAGCACTTAATGAGTGCCCATTACACATCTTGGGTATACATTGGTAAGACTACTGAGTTGTCTGTTCTTAAGGAACTTGCATCCTTACAGCAGGAGGAGATATGGCAGACAAGACTGTTCTGAGGGTTATGAGGGATATATCCAGATAATTAAAATTGAGAGGTATTATGGACGGTGTCTGGTGGTTCAGAGTAGGTGGTCATGGAAAGCTCTGAGAATCTGGTATGTGAATGTCTGAAAGGAGCAAGCTGTGTGCAAATGAGGGAGAAGAGGAAAGACCCCACTTTCCAGATGGGCGAGATGTATCCAGATCCCAAACAAGGCTAGATTATTCTGTGAAGAAGTGCACATGGTTTCGGGGAGGACATCCTTGGGTTGTAGGATACGAAATCAGAGGATGAAGTGGGGGCCACGTTGTATAAAGTTCTGTCCACTGAGACAAATGAGATATTGTCAGATGTTATACAGATGGATGAAGTGATATATTTTATTTTACAGATATGTGTCTAATTACAAGGAACGGGCTGTATGTGGGTAAAAAAGGAGGCAGAGACATCAGTGAGGAGGTGGCTAAGTCACTTTAGGTCAATGATAATGGTGACCGGGATTAGGGTGGGAGAGGTAGGAAGTGAGTGGATGCCAGAGTTATTTACTACAACGGGGGAGTCGGTGTGAGAAGATTAGGGACTTTGGGGTTGACTTAGGCTCTGATGGAGGTGGTAGATGGAGATACCAGGCTGATATTTGCTTGTTCATTCTCCAAATTGACCTCAAATGTCCTTGACTGAGAAGAACCGTGCTGGGTATCCAGAGTACATCCGCCCCACCCCCACACCAACCTGCAACCTCAGGCCTCTGTGGGGTCCCCCTGTTCTGTTGTGCTCTTGCATTTCATAGCATCTATCCCAATTCAGAATTCTGTATTTGAGTGGTTATTTTATAAATCTCTCCCCTCTCTGTAGACAGAGTTCCACCAGGGCATGACAATGTTGGTTTTGCTCCTTGTAAATACCTCTTCTGTCTGATACCATGACTAGCACATAGAAGTTCAAATATATATAGGTTGTAGTAAATTCACACATGCTGGCATCACAGAGCAGTGGGTTTGGGGATAATTAGACGATTTGTCACATGAAGACAAACTACCTTCTTGGCACGAGTTGATAGGCAGGAGCCTTGGATGTAAAAGAAACCTAAGACTGTGGTTTCAGCAGGTTTAATTGAGAGAAAAAAACAGATGGGCTGAAATATTTGAAACGATTTGGGTCGTCTTGGGATGCCCTGGTGGGAACTCAGTCTAATGACAGATGGCAATTTAGTTGTCCTGTTGTCATGAGATCTAGAAAAATCCTGGAATCGATCGATGAGCCCTTAGAAGGAAAGTACAATCCTGGCCTTCAAAAAAGATTTCATAATGCTGCAAAGAAGGACCTCAGAACTCCTGTTTAGGTGCAGAAGTTGATGTTGGAGGAGGAGATCCTTCTAGGATGTTGCATGGCAGCTATGGGAAATAAGAGGCGTGTTTCCCAAAGTTTTTGACAGGAAGAATAGCTCGTCCAAAGGTTTTGATAGATGAGGCCCTAAAAGGATGCCATGATTCTACACACATGTAGACACCTGCACAAGCTTGGGCCTTAAGACTCTAGAACCAGGAAAATGGGGGTGAATCCCAGCTGTCTTTCAAATAACTAAAGACCACTCTAAGGGTGAAAAAAAACCACGTATAGTCTGCAGTGAGGTCATACGAATTAAAACTAATCGTTCAGCTTAAGAGAAAAAGAGCCATGAACACGGGATGTGAAGTTTTGTCGTGGGTAGGAACTCCTTTGAAGTTCTCGGGATGTTTAGCAGGCAGATAATACCAGAATTCATGTGGCTAAATTCCTACTGATGAGGACCTTGCTGGTCGGCATGGAAGGATCTATGAAGAACCATTGCTGTGTGTTGGAGAGTAAAGGCAGTTTGTGGCACGGAAATTGCAGCCCAGGGGTAGGATGTCTTGGCAAATATCTCTTCCTCCTGGAAGCAGGGACTGAGAGTTTAGGAGAAATGATGCAGGAGGCATGTTGGGAATAGATGTGGAATTGCAACTCTAAAAAGTTGACGGGGTTTGTTGCCCACCCCTTCGTCTGGGAATCCTCTTGAAAGTTCTCAAGTATGTTTGAGGAATCTTTAAGACAGTGCTGTAGTGAGAAATACAGATCCTAAGAGTCTGTCATACGTTTACTTATATGTAGTGAAAGGATCGTACAATGACCCCCAATATAATGTCTGTGAGAATCCCGCTCTCCTTGGCTACGTGTGTTGACCGAAAAAAGAGGCCATCTGCGGGACGTCTAACTAAGAGAATATTAAGAGTATCTTTAATGCGTTCTTAAACTTGAGGAAACGGTATCACCAGCACACCCCCAGGCCTCTGTTGGTGACCCCAAAATGCACTTCTGTACATATTTATGTGACTTTGCTGAGGCTTCACTGATAGTTACAGCAGTGTTCTTTCTTGTTTCTGTTGAGCAGCAACATGGTCTAGTGGTCACTGACCTAACTCAGCCACTTTTGGTCAGCAAAGGCAAATGGAAAAAGAGCCAACAGGACACGCCCCATGAGCCTATAATGCTGGTTCCTGAGCTATGCTACCTGACGGGTACTACAGATTTATGCAGTCTTCAGAGAGGTCCACCCCTTTTGAGCCCCAGGTGTTAGGATGTAGAAGTACCGGCTTTTCATAATACTCCATATGGCCCAGAGCTGCATTCTCTCTGCTGGTTCTTCCTCTTGCAGGTGCAGTGGTCAAGGCTTCTCTCGTTTACACGAGAGAGTTTACACTCTTCTTGCTTCTTTAGCTATATCTTTTCTAAACTTTTTTTTTTGTAAAGGTCTAACAGATAAAATGCATAATGACTACAGACTGAAGAGAGACATGGCTATGCATACAAGGTTGGATCCAGAAAAAAAGGCAGCATGAGTTACGAAGATTCATGAATATTGTACAAAAGTAAGTGTTATTTTTCTGTGTGTGTGTGTATGTGTGTGTGTGTGTGTGTGTGTGTGTGTGTCCTGAAGTGGAGACTGCGTAGAACCCCTGGCATCTCAGATGCTCCAACTAAAATGTGACAGTTGGGACGAAAATGATATCTTGGAGGAAACAACTCTGTTTTTTTCTGTCAGTGCAAAGTTAGGGGAAGTCTGGAGGGGGAGAATGATACAGAAAGATCCTAAGACCCTGCGCAAATGTCAGAGCGAAGACATCATGATTTCAGGGTACCATGTCAGCACAGAGGACAATAGGAGACATCGTTAGATTAGAGGAGAATTTTATAAGTGGATCATTGCCTCTGCTTATTTCATTTGGATTGATTGGTGGAAATTTTAACTTTCAGAAGTAAGAGTGCACAAAAGGAACTCCAACTTTGGGATTTGAAATTTGACCCCAACTTCGTGTCCTTCTCAGGAAGAATTATGAAAGAAGTAAGAATTCTTCAAAGAAGCAGAGCGGTAAGACCGTTTCCAAGTGGCCATGTTTCTTTCTCTCTCTTTTTCTCAGCTTCTTCTTTTTCCATAATTTTATCTTCTAATTCACCTATTCTCTCCTCTGCCTCTTCAATCCGAGCTGTAGTCCCCTCCATTTTATTTTGCAGCTCACTTGTAGCATTTTTTAGCTCCTCCTGACTGTTTCTTAGTCCCTTGATCTCTGTAGTAATAGATTCTCTGCTGGCCTCTATACTTTTGTCAAGCCCAGCAATTAATTTTATGGCCATTATTTTGAATTCATTTTCTGCTATATTGCTTACATCGTTTTTGATCAGTTCGTAAGCTGTCGCTACTTCCTGGAGTTTCTTTTGAGGAGAATTCCTCCGTTTCGTCATTTTGGATAGTCCCTGGAGTGGCGCGGAACTGCAGGGCTCTTCCTCTGTGCTGTCTGGAGTAACTTGAGTTGGTGGGCGGGGCCGCAGTCAGACCTGATGTCTGCCCCCAGCCCACCGCTGAGGCCACAGTCAGACTGGCCTGTACCTTATCTCCCCCTCTCCCAGGAGCAGGACTCACTGTGGAGTGGTGTGGCTTCTGTCTGGGCTACTTGCACACTGCCAGGCTTGTGATGCTGCTTCGATGGGATCTGGCGTATTAGCCAGGGTGGGTCTGCAAGGTGCCCAGGGGCGGGAGGGGCAGGCTCAGCTCGCTTTGCCTTCGGTGGTCCGCTTTGGAGGGGCCTAGTGGCAACGGGAGGGAGGCAGACCTGTCGGAGGGACGGATCCGCATAAGCACAGCGTTGGGTGTTTGCGGGTGCAAGCAAGTTCCGTGACACGAACTGGCCCCCTTTGGGATTTTGGCTGGGGGGTGGGCGAGGGAGACGGCGCTTCCAGCGCCTTTGTTCCCCGCCAAGCTGAGCTCTGTTGTCCGGGGCTCAACAACTCTCCCTCCCACTCTCCGAGCACAGCAGTTGACTTATAACGTTCCAGAGGTTAAGTCCCACTGGCTGTCAGAACACACTCCATCCGGCCCCTCCGCTTTTGCAAGCCAGAGTCGGGGGCTCTGCCTTGCCGGGTGGGCTGGCTGCCCCTCCACTGCCCTGGCTCCCTCCCACCAGTCCGTGTAGCGCGCACAGCCTCTCCACCCTTCCTACCCTCTTCCGTGGGCCTCTCGTCTATGCTTGGCTCCGGAGAGTCTGTTCTGCTAGGCCTCTGGTGGTTATTGGGGTAAATTAGGCAGATGTGGGTGGAATCTAAGCGATCAGCAACCAATCCTTCTGAAATACAAGCAATTATCAGGGAATACTACGAAAAATTATAGGCCAACAAACGGGACAACCTGGAAGAAATGGACAAATTCCTCAGCACCCACACACTTCCAAAACTCAAACAGGAAGAAATAGAAAACTTGAACAGACCCGTAACCAGTGAAGAAATTGGATCAGTTATCAAAAATCTCCCAACAAAGAAGAGTCCAGGACCAGATGGCTTCCCTTGGGGAATTCTATCAGCCATTTAAAGCAGAGATAATATCTATCCTTCTCAAGCTGTCCCAAAATATAGAAAGGGAAGGAAAGCTTCCAGACTCATTCTATGAAGCCAGCATCACTTTGATTCCCAAACCAGACAGAGACGCAGCAAACAAAGAGAACTACAGGCCAATATCCCTGATGAATATGGATGCAAAAATTCTCAACAGGATACTAGCAAATCGAATTCAACAGCATATAAAAAGAATTATTCACCATGATCAAGTGGCATTCATTCCTGGGCTGCAGGGCTGGGTCAACATTTGCAAATGAGTCAATGGGATACATCACATTAATAAAAGGAAAGATACGAACCATATGGTCCTGTCAATCGACGCAGAACAAGCATTTGACAAAACCAGCATGCTTTCTTAATAAATAAACGTTGAGAAAGTTGGAACATACTTAAACATCCTAAAAGCCATTTATGAAAAGCCGACAGCTAATATCATCCTCGATGGGGAAAAACTGAGAGCTTTCCCCCTGAGATCGGGAACACCACAGGGATGTCCACTCTCACCACTGTCGTTTAATAGTGTTGGAAGTGCTAGCATCAGCAATCAGACAACAAAAGGAAATCAAAGGCATCGAAATTGGCAAAGATGAAGTCAAGCTTTCACTTTTTGCAGATGACATGATATTCTACATGGAAAACCCAACAGACTCCACCAAAAGTCTGCTAGAACTGACACATGAATTCAGCCAAGTCGCAGGATAGAAAATTAATGTACACAAATCAGTTGCATTGTTATACACTAATAATGAAGCAACAGAAAGACAAATAAAGTGACTGATTTCTTTCACAATGGCACCAAGAATCATAAAATTCCTAGGAATTAACCTAACCAAAGATGTCAAAGATCTGTATGCTGAAAACTATGGAATGCTTATGAAGGAAATTGAAGACGATACAAAGAAATGGAAAAACATTCCATGCTCATGGATTGGAAGAATAAAATTGTTAAAATGTCAATACTACCCAAAGCAATCTACATATTCAAATCAATTCCAATCAAAATTGCACCAGCATTCTTCTCCAAGCTAGAACAAGCAATCCTAAAATTTGTATGGAACCACAAAAGACCCCGAATAGCCAAAGTAATATTGAAGAAAAAAACCAAAGCGGGAGGCATCACAATCCCAGACTGTAGCCTCTACTACAAAACTGTCATCATCAAGACAGTATGGTATTGGCACGGAAACAGACACATAGACCGATGGAATAGAATAGAGGCTCCAGAATTGGACCCACAAACGTATGGCCAACTCATCTTTGACAAAGCAGGAAAGAATATCCAATGGAAAAAAGACAGTCTCTTTAACAAATGGTGCTGGGAGAACTGGACAGCAACATGCAGAAGAATGAAACTAGAGAACTGTCTTACACCATTCACAAAAATAAACTCAGAATGGATAAAGGACCTGAATGTGAGACAGGAAACCGTCAAAACCCTAGAGGAGAAGGCAGGAAAAAACCGCTCTGAACTTAGCTGCAGCAGTTTCTTCCTTGACACATCTCCAAAGGCAAGGGAATTAAAAGCACAAATGAACTATTGGGGCCTCATCAAGATGAAAAGCTTCTACACTGCAAAGGAAACAGTCAACAAAACTAAAAGGCAACCGATGGAATGGAAAAGATATTTGCAAATGACATATTAGACAAAGGGCTAGTTTCCAAAATCCATAAAGAACTCACCAAACTCTACACCCAAAAAACACATTCTCCAGTGAAGAAATGGGCAGAAGACATGAATAGACACTTTTCCAAAGAAGACATCCAGATGGCCAACAGGCACATGAAAAGATACTCAATGCCACTCCTCATCAGGGAAATACAAATCAAAACCACACTGAGATACCACCTCACGACAGTCAGAGTGGCTAAAGTGAACACATCCGGAGACTATAGATGCTGGACAGGATGCGGGGAAATGGGAATCCTTTTGCACTGTTGGTGGGAATGCAAACTGGTGCAGCCACTCTGGAAAACAGTGTGGAGGTTCCTCAAAAACGTAAAGATAGATCTACCCTATGACCCAGGAAGAACACTGCTAGGAATTACCCAAGGGATACAGGAGTGCTGATGCATAGGGGCACTTGTACCCTGATGTTTCTAGCAGCACTTTGAACAATAGCCAAATTATGGAAAGAGCCTAAATGTCCATCAACTGATGAATGGATAAAGAAACTGTGGTTTATATACACAGTGGAATACTACTTGGCAATGAGAAAGAATGAAATATGACCTTTTGTAGCAACGTGGATGGAACTGGAGAGTGTTACGCTAAGTGAAATAAGTTAGCCAGAGAAAGAAAGATACCATATGTTTTACTCTTATGTGGATCCTGAGAAACTTAACAGAAGACTATGGGGGAGGGGAAGGAAAAAAAAGTTAGAGAGGGAGGGAGTCATACCATAAGAGACCCTTTAAAACTGAGGATAGGGGCGCCTGGGTGGCGCAGTCGGTTAAGCGTCCGACTTCAGCCAGGTCAAGATCTCACGGTCCGTGAGTTCGAGCCCCGTGTTGGGCTCTGGGCTGATGGCTCAGAGCCTGGAGCCTGTTTCCGATTCTGTGTCTCCCTCTCTCTCTGCCCCTCCCCCGTTCATGCTCTGTCTCTCTCTGTCCCAAAAATAAATAAACGTTGAAAAAAAAATTAAAAAAAAAAAACAGGATAAACTGAGAGTTGATGGAGGGTGGGAGGGAGGGGAAAGTGGGTGATGGGCTTTGAGGAGGGCACCTTTTGGGATGAGCACTGGGTGTTGTATGGAAACCAATTTGACAATGAATTTCATATTTAAAAAAGAAAAGACTCCACCAAACAACTGCTAGAACTGTTACATGAATTCAGCAAAGTCACAGGATATGAAACCAATGTCCAGAAATCAATTGCATTCTATACACCAATAATGAAGCAGAAGGAAGAGAAATTAAGGAATCTATCCCATTAACAATTGCATCCCAAACCATAAGATACATAGGAATAAACGTATCCAAGGAGGTAAAAGATCTGTACACTAAAAAGTATTGAGAGCTGATGAAGAAATTGAAGAAGACACAAAGAATTGGAATGACATTCCACGCTCATGGATTGGAAGAAAAAATACTGTTCAAACGTTGATACTCCCCAAAGCAATCTACAGCCTCAATGCAGTCCCTATCAAGTAACATTAGCATTCTCCACAGAGCTAGAACAAACAATTCTAAAATATGTATGGAACCAGAGAAGACCCCGAATAGTTCAAGTGATGTTGAAAAAGAAAACCAAACATGGAAGCATCACAATTCCAGACCTCAAGCTATGTTACAAAGCTATAATCACTAAGAGAGTATGGTACTGGCACGAACACAGAGACATACATGAATGGAACAGAATAGAGAACCCAGAAATGGACTCACAAGTGGAGAGCCAAGTCATCTTTGACAAAAGAGGAAAGAATATCCAATGGAAAAAGACAGTCTCTTCAGCAAATGGTATTGGGAAAACAGGATAGTGACATGCAGAAGAATGAAATGGGACCGCTTACCTACTATACACAAAAATGAACTCAAAATGGATGAAAGAGCTACATGTGAGACAGAAAACCATCACAATCCTAGAGGAGAAAACAGGCAACAACCTCTTGACCTCAGCCACAGCAGCATCTTAATAGACATGTTTCAGGAGAGAAAGGAAACAAAAGCCAAAAAACAAAAACAAAACAAACAAACAAAAACAAAACTCTTGGCACCTCATCAAGATAAAAAAAGCTTCTGCACGGCAACGGAAACAACCAACAGAACTGGTGGAATCAGAGAAGGTATTTGCAAGGGACATATCAGATAAAGGGTTAGTTTCCAACATCTGTAAAGAACTACCAGACTCAACACCCAAAAAACAAAGAATTCAGGGAAGAAATGGTCAAAAGACATGAACAGACGTTTTTCCCAAGAAGACAACCAGATGGCTAACAGACACATGAAAAGAGGCTCAACAGCAGTCATCATCAGGGAAATACCAATCAAAAGCAGAATGAGATACCACCTCACACCTGTCAGCATGGCTCAAATTAACAACGCAGGTAACAGTAGATGTTGGCGAGGATGCAGAGAAGGGGCAACACTTTTGCCCTGTTGGTGGGAATGCAAACTAGTGCAGCCACTCCGGAAAATAGTATGGAGGTCTGCAAAAAAATTAAAAAGAGAGCTACCCTACGTCCTAACAATTGCATGATTAGATATTTATCCAAAGGATACAGGAGTGCTGACTCAAAGGGGCACATGCACCCCAGTGTTTATAATGGCACTGTCAATAATAGCCAAATTATGGAAGGAGCCAAGGTGTCCAGTGACTGATGAATGGATAAGGAATATATAGATATATATATCTGTCTATATATAGATACCTATTTTTATATCTATATCTATATATATCTATATCTACCTACCTATCTATCTATCTACCTATGTACATAGAATAGAATATTATTCCATGATCCAAAAGAATGAAATCTTGCCTTTTGCAACAACGTGGATGCAACTAGAATGTGTTATGGTAAGCAAATTAAGTCAGTCAGAGAAAGACAAATATCATATTATTTCACTCATGTGTGGAATCTAACAAAATAGATGAACATAGGAGAATGGAAGGAAAAATAAGGTAAAAACAGAGATGAAGACAGTCCATAAGTGACTGATTAACTCTTCACACACTGAGGACTGTTGGAAGGGTGTTGGGTAGAGGGATGTACTAAATAGGTGATGAGCATTAGGGAGGGCACTTGGTGCGGATGACCACTGGGTGTTCTATGGAAGTGATAAATCACTAAATGCTATTACTGAAACCATTATTACACTATATGTTAACCAACTTGATTAAAAAAAAAAAAAACTTTAAAAAGATGGTTACAGACAGAGTACATTCAAAGCCCAGAGGGAGAACACATCTATCCTATTAAAAGACGCTACTATTATATTAAAAGAACAAAACAAGGCTTCGCACATCCTTGCTTTGTCTTTCTGATTTCATACCTCCCACTCTAAGTCTACAAAGCAGCAGGTATAAGCCAGCTGTTCCCAGAAATCCTCTCCCATTGATTCCTACCTGAGTGCAGTTCCCTATCTGACGACTATTCATCATCGGTTCCAGAGTCAGACAGGCTCTCCAACACCCAATCTTTAGAGACACAAGCATGAGCAAGCAGGTTATTAGAGACAGGGGCTCCACCATTCCTGCAACTCCCTGTGAGGCCGTGCTGGCTCAGCCGGCATCACTTGCCCTTCCTCTGGGTCCTCAGACCTTCCCTCTGCTTGGCAAAGGCAGAGCCCTTCCACAAGGCATTGACCACAGTTGCAAACCTTCAAGCAAGAGAAAGGATCCCCCTTCATCTGGTACTTCCCCAGCTGCACTGGATCATGATAGCTCTCACCCGCGCAAGAAGGTGCCACCTGCGCAACCTGACATTCCAACTGTTACAGACAGACATAGGGTTTGGCGGGTTCCACGAGCAGACCCTGTGCCCGGCTCAGAGCAGCTGCCCAGAAGAACCCTCTGTGAGGGTGGAAATGTTCTGCGTTGTAAACATGCGTCTGCCAGGCACCAGAAACGTGGCTAGTGTGGCTAATGGCTATGTGGCAAGTGGCTGCTGCCCTGGATAGCACAGCTTTAGGATGTACACATGAGGAAGACGTGACCTCCCAGTCCTGGAGGTTTCTGCAGAGGAGTTTCCTGGCCTGATCTGACCATTCCTTTGTAGGTTCTCCCTGGGCTCATGCATATGTGGCAGCCACTGCGTGAGGCCCTGGGGACACTTAGAATGGAAGGTCAACACCCAGGTCTTAGGGGAATCCCAGCAGGGGCACATTATAAACAGAGTGAAGAGCATGACACCCCCACACTCATGCTGGATGTAATCAGAGCAGCGGGTCAGAGGGGGAGTACCTCACTGTCTTCAGGAGCCCACCCTTCTCGTTCTGATCTGGACCAGTGCCTGGGCAGACAGCTAGCATAGTGTGGGGCCCAACAGGCCTGGGTGAGCTGAGGAGGGACCTTTCTACCCATAAACTAGTTCCCAGCCCAAGGCTGTGAACAGCAGGCGTTTATTGGCGCCAAACATGGGCTGCCTAGGGCTGAGCCCCTGGGGGACGAGCAATGACGGAGAGGCTGTCGGTGCCCTTGCAGTGACCATCCAGAGCTATGGCTCCTGTGCCCGTGAGTGGAAGGAAGGTCAGAGACAGTATTTGGACCTGTCAGTTCCCACACCTTTCAGACAAACTCTCACACTGATGTCCTCGGGCCAGGAAAGAGCACAGCAAGGACCACCTCCACTCTGGGATCAGCCCCCACCACTTTGCTGAGCTCCCTGTGCACTGGAGCCTGTGCCCCTCTCACCTCTTCTGCAACTAGAATGTTCTACAGCTGCCCCGGTCACATGGGATGAGATCCCTTTTGTATGAATGTGTTTCCCGCCAGACAACCCTTGGCCAACAGTGTGTAGACAAGGACTGGCTGTCAGGTGACGGCCAGAAGCAGGTGAAAAGTGAAAACTGGTCCCTCCTGGCCCAGGTGGATCAGGCCTGGAAACGTACTTGTGTCTGGCCTGACCCTGGTTCCATCCCTGCTGGCGTGTCCCAGGTGGGAGAACAGGAGACCTGACTCCATTGTCTGCTCCTCCCCAGTGTCCACCAATGAAAGTGTCTGGTAGATGGAGAAGAGGCTGGCACAGGAAGGACGCCCCTCTCCCCAGGCTTTTAGGAAGATGTCCATACGGTACCCTCACCCGGCATGCCGGCTCGTCCTGCCTCATCCCACCCAGAAGGAGCCCAAATGTCATCCTCGGTGAGGACAAGGCTGAGCCCAGGTGCTGATGCTACACTGATTCAAATAACACTGATTCAAATAATCCTGCCACCGTGGTGTCCCCTCCCACCCTCACATAGCCTGGATGTCCTTCGTGTCTTCCCTCTGCAACCCCTCAATATTTCCCGCTTAACATCTAGTCCAAGACCCTGGACCGTGCTCTCACCCTTTCAAGCTGACGTATTTGAAGGAGCAAGGACCCTTAGAGCCTGGCTGCTGGTTTCATTCCTGCATTTGACCACACACAGCAGGCATTCTCTTCCACACCCCTGGGACACTAAGATCTTGAGAGAAAGGATTTCTAGAAGCTGGAGGATCCTCTTCTCAGATGCCCTCCAGAGCTGGGTGTGGCATATGCCTGCACCAGGGGCCACCTGCCCCAGCCCTCCAGCTAAGAGGGGGAGGATTCCTTCTCAGGTTCCTTGAATCTCCTTTTTAGAAAGGATAGGAGGGGCAGGAAGGCAGTAACCCTGGGGCAATTATCCCTTTACTGCTGAAGTATGATGGAGCAAGGACTCTGGGATCACTCTAGTCTCAGCACTGGCGGGTGCCCCACCCAAGGAGGATCAGGAGCAAGGACTGCAATTATTACTGATGACAACCTCAGCCTAGAAATTCAGGGTCTGCCTCAGAAAGTAGAGGCGTGAGAGAAAGTACTAGGAATTGGGGGTTAAAGGGCCTCGTCTCCCCGTCCAGCCCCCATCCCCACAGCCCGTGCCAACCCCTCCATAATTCATCACTTCCATAAGCTTCCTTTCCTCAGAGGCCAATTAGATACCATTAGGGCTCCTTCTCCTTAATCAGGATCGATCCAAGTGCCCGGAAGGCAATGAAACAGCCTCCTCAGAGTTGAGGTCTACCTTGAACTGAAGTCGTGATTCACAGAATCCTATGGATTCTGAAAACATATTTCCCGTTCAGAATCCTGTGAATGTTTTCCTGGCTCTTAATAGGACTTTTTTCAGCCTAAACAAGCTATATTTGGTGTATAATATACTAACTATATTTAAATTGTCCATATTTATATCCTTTGACATACAGACACACATCATGAAGCTCGGTGATGGGATTTTTCTTATGAATGGCAAAGTTCACACCAGCAACTGTGCTCTTTAGGGACACGTTAATCTAGAGGAACATAAACTTCTCACACAGAGACCACATACAAGCACGTACCTGCTCACTTCACACACTTGTCCGTTCACAAAGAGACTCACCCAGTCTCCACGCACACAAACTCACTACCTGAATGCCACATGAGTGCCTGTAAACACATGAACATGGTTTACCCTTCGACAAATCGCTTTGTCACTACGTCTGTGATCCTCCTTTCAATGGAAACCCAAAATCAGAAGCACTCCCCTGACTAAAGACAGCAAATGATTGATTCCTGAATACCTACCATTCTCCATGGTTCCAGAGACCACAGGAAACTATAGAAAAGAAAACAGCATAAGGGTAAGAAGGTGAGGCACACTGATTGCACCACTCTTTAGATCTTGGTGATACTAGGATCCAATAGGGAACACAGTGGTTGAGTCAAAGGCCACAAAAGCAAATGAATAGGATGCCTGTCAGAAGTTGTATATTCTGGGGGATGTGTCTCTCAAGTTCACTTAGTGTAGAGACTCTAAAATTCTTCACCCAAGCAGGGAAAATTGCTTCTGATAAAATTAATCCTAACACACTATTTATCACCAGGTTTGGCACTGCCACTGGTAAATGTCCCCCTCACCAAGGTAGCAGTTGGCAAGAGACAAGCACTCACCACTCTCCCCGCCAAGGAAAGTAACAATATCATCTACCATGTATATTGTCAAATTTACAACAGAAGTTGATTGGAAAGACACTAAGAAAGTAATTGTGTTCCTCAGGGGAAGACAGGCCAGCTCACCTCACCAACAGCCTGGTGCGTCCTTACCGGAAAAGCCCACATCTTTTCCTCCACAGGGACACCTAGAAGGACACAGTACACACATCAGGACATTGTTAGTACTGCTCAAGAAAGCTCAGGGACTTTTCCTTGATAGGAACGTGGGCAGAGCATACGGCGGATTTCCTTACCTGCCTGGACGGAAGGCTACTGCTGAGCCACACTCAGCAATAATCATTGAAATGTGCAGTAGGAGGGGTTTTTGCAGAATATAGACATTGGTCATTGTGCAGTGTCAATGGCACATATCTCCTGGGGCAAGACACATCTCTCGCTGTCTCTCCTCTCTCTGTGTCTCTCTCTCCGTCTCTCTAATGAATGTGTGTGTCTCATTCTCTTTGTGTGTTTCCCTGTCTCCTTCCCTGTCTCTCAGTTTCTGTCTGACTCAAACATACACACACACACACACACACACACACACACACACACACACAGTGAATACATTGTCTTCCTCACACTGTAAACATGGACACAGGTTGTCCCCTGGGAAATCTATCTTTTCTCCACACCCTCAAGCCTCTGTCCTACAGGGAACCTAGAGTCAGGGTAGCTCTCCAGACTGATGCCAGCAGGAATATCCCAACTTCCTGACCACATAGATTATTTCATCAGCAGGGGACTGATTCCAAAATACATACCATATTTCGTTGCTCCCGCGGCCACCTGATTGTAGAGAAAAGAAACACCATCAGGGTCAGATCATGATGAACTCTCATTGCACTGGGCTTTCATTCTCCTCTGGATTTTAGGAACCAGATGGCACACAGTGCTTGAGTCAAAGGTCCCCAGTAGCAAATGAATAGCATGCCCGTCAGAAGTTGTTGTTTCCTGGGGATGTGTCTCTGAAGACCACTGAGGATGCTGACGACAAAATTCCTCACCCAAGCAGGAAAAATTGCTGCTGACGAAAAAGATCCTTTGACACTGTTTATGACCAGGTTTAGCACTGCCAGTGGTGAATGTCCCCCTGCCAAGGTTACATTTGGCAAGAGACACCCATACTCCACACTCCACACCCCGGAAAGTAACGATATCATCTAAAAAGTACATTGTCCGATTTACAACAGACGTTGATTGGAAAGACACTAAGAAATGACTTGTGTTCCTCAGGGAAAGACAGGCAAGCTCACCTCAGCAACATCCTGCTGCCTCCTGACAGGAACGGCCCACATCTTTTCCTCCTCAGGGACACCTAGAAGGACACAGAACACACGTCAGTACATTGTTGGTGCAGCTCAAGGAAACTCAGGGACTGTTCCGTGATATGAACATGGGCCAGAGCGTACGGAGGCTTTTGTCAACTGCGTGGACTGAAGGTTGCTGCTGAGCCACGCTCAGCAGTATTCCTTGAAGTGTGCAGTTAGAGGAGTTGTTTGAGAATGTAGACATTGGTTATTGTGCAGTGTCAGTGGCACATATCTCCTAGGGAAGGGCACACCTCTCGCTGTCTCTCCTCTCTCTCTGTCTCTCTCTCCATCTCTCTAATGAATGTGTGTGTCTCTTTCTCTTGGTGTGTTTCCCTGTCTCCTTCCCTGTCCCTGAGTTTCTGTCTGACTCAAACATACATGCGCAAACACACACACACACACACACACACACACACACACAGGGAATACATTGTCTTCCTCACACTGTAAACATGGACACAGGTTTTCCCCTGGGAAACCTGTCTTTTCTTCTCACCCTCAAGCCTCTGTCCTACAGGGAACCTGGAGTCAGCGTAGCTCTCCAGACTGATGCCAGCAGGAATATCCCAACTTCCTGACCACATAGATTATTTCATCAGCAGGGGACTGATTCCAAAGTACATACCATATTCCGTTGCTCCCGTTGCCACCTGATTGTAGAGAAAAGAAACACCATCAGGGTCAGATCATGATGAACACGCAGTGCACTGGTCTCTGGTTCTCCTCTGGACTTTAGGAAACCAGATGCACACAGTGCTTGAGTCAAAGGTCCCCAAAAACAAATGAATAGGATGCCTATCTGAAGTTGTTTTTCCTGGGGATGTGTCTCTGAAGACCATTTAGGGTGCCAACTACAAACTTCCTCACCCAAGCAGGAAATATTGCTACCCAGGAAAAGATCGTATGACACTGTTTCTTAGCAGGATTGGCATTGCCAGTGGTTAATGTCCTCTTGATCAAGTTACAGTTGGCAAGAGACAACCACTCACCAATCTCCCTACCACGGGATTGAATGCTATCATGTAAAATGTACATAGTCCTATGTCACCGAATATGACTGGAGATACACTAAGTAATCAACTTGTCTTCCATAGGCAAAGACAGGCAAGTTCACCTCAGCAACACCTTGGTGTCTCCTGACAGGAACGGCCCACATATTTTCCTCCTTAGGGACACCTAGAAACATACAGAATATATGTCAGTACGTTGTCGGTAATGCTCAAGAATACCGCAGGGAGTGATCCTTGATAAGAAAATGCGCCACAGCATATGGAGGCTTTGGTTGCCTGCATGGACTGAATGTCACTGCTGACCACACTCAGCTGTATTTCTTGAAGTGTGCACTATGAGGAGCTTTTGGAGAAAGTCGACATTGGCCATTGTGCAGTGTCAGTGGCACCTATCACCTGGGAAAACTCACATCTCTCTCTCTCTCTCTCTCTCACTTTTTTCAATATGTCTGTCTCTTTCTGTATGTGCCTCTGTCTCTCTGTCTGTGAGGCTCTCAAGTAAACACACGCACGCACACGCGCACACACACATGTACACACTCACAGTTACACTGTATACAGACACATACAGAACAACACCAAGACTCATGCACAGAGCATCACTCTGCAATCAAGGAATACATTCTCTTTCTCATACTGTGGAAACATGGACATAGTTTTTCACCTAGGACTTCGGTCACACCCCCCCCACACTTGGCCTAAGACGTCCCAGGTCTCTGGAATCAGGGTGGCTCTCCAGATTGAACACAACAAGAATGTCCCACCTACATCAACATCTAAACGTTTTCCTCAGCAAGAAACTGTTTCCAGAATACGTACCTTCTTCTCGTGCTCCTATGGCCACCTGAACGTTAGGAAAGAAAACACCATCAGGGTGAGATCACGATATACAGTATTTGCACCACTCTTGAGTTCTCTTCGTGACTTTAGGATACATGATGGGACACAGTGGTTGAGTCAAAGGCCACAAAGGCAAACGAATAAGATGCCTGTATGATGTTGTTTTCCCTGGGGATGTGTCTAAAGAACACTTAAGATGCAGAGTACAAAATTCTTCCCCCAAGGAGGGAATATTGCTGCTGACGAAAAAGATCCTTTGACACTGTTTCTTACCATGCTTGGCACTGCCAGTGGTCAATGTCCCCCTGACCAAGGTTACAGTTGGCAAGAGGCAAGCACTCCCCACTCTCCCCACCAGGGAAAGTAACAATATCATCTAAAATGTACATTATCATATTTACAACAAGTTGATTGGAAAGACACTAAGAAAGCACTTGTATGTCTCAGGGAACGACGGGCAAGCTCACCTCTGCAATAGTCTTTTGCCTCCTTACTGCAACAGACCTCAGGTTTTCCTCCTTGGAGACACCTAGAAAGACACAGAAACACATCACTACATTGTTGGTGTTGCACAGGAATACTTCAGGGACTGTTCCTTGATATGAACATGGTCCAGAGAATATGGAGGCTTTGGTTACCTGCATGGACTGAATGGGACTTATTAGCCACCCTCAGCAATAATCCTTGAAGTGTGCAGTATGAAGAGTTTTTTTTTTTTTAATAGTAGACGTTGGCCATTGTGCAGAGTCAGTGGCACATATCTCCTGGGGAAACACACATTTCTCTCGCTCTCACTTCTCTCTCTCTCTCTCTCTCTCTCTCTCTCTCTCTCTCTCTCAGGAATGATTGTGTCTCATTCTTCTTGTGATTTTCCCTGTCTCTTTTTCTGTCCCTCATTTTCTGTCTCTCTCAAACTCACACCTGTGTACGTACACACACACACACACACACACACACACACACCACAAACTGAATACATTGTCTTCCTCACACTGTAAACATGGACATAAGTTTTCCCCTGGGAAATCTGTCTTCTCTCCACACCCTCAAGCCTCTGTCCTACCAGAACCCTGGCGTCAGTGTAGCTCTCCAGACTGATGCCATCAGGAATGCCCCAGCTTCCTGAACATATAGATTCTTTCATCAGCAGGAGACAGATTCCAAAATACATACCATATTCCATTGCTCTCTTGATGACCTGAATGTAGAGAAAGGAAACAACACCAGGGTGAGATCATGATATAAACTTACAGCACTGCACATTGGTTCTCCCCTTGATTTTAGGAAACCAAATAGCACACAGTGCTTGAGTCAAAGGTCCCCAAAAGAAAATGAATAGTATGCCTGTAAAAAGTTTTTTTTTCCCCCTGGGATGTATGTGCCAAGACCACTTAGAATGGTGACTACAAAATTCTTCACCCAAGCTGGAAAAGTTGCTGCTGCCAAAAAAGATCCCAGGACACTGTTTGTTACCAGGTTTGCCACTGCCAGTGGTAAATGTCCCCTGACCAAGGTTTCAGTTGGCAAGAGGCAACCACTCACCACTGTCCCCATCAGGGAAAGTAACAGTATCATCGAAAATGTAGACTGTCATATTTACAACAGAAGTTGATTGGAAAGCCTCTAAGACAGCACTTGTGTTCCTCAGGGAAAGACAGGCAAGCTCACCTCAGCCACAGCCTGCTGCCTCCTTCCAGGAAGGGCCCACTTCTTTTCCTCCTTAGGGACACCTAGAAGGACACAGAATACACGTCAGTACCTTGTTGGTCCTCCTCAAGAATAACTCAAGGACTGTTGCTTGATATGAACATGGGCCAGAGCATACGGAGGCTTTGGTTACCTGCATAGACTGAATGTGACTGCTGAGCCACACTCAGCTGTATTCCTTGAAGTGTGCAGTATGAGGAGTTTTTTGAGAATGTAGATACTGGTCATTGTGCAGTGTCAGTGTCACATATTTCCTGGGCAAACCCACATCTCTCTCTCTCTCTCTTTTAATGTTACTGTCTCTTTCTGTGTGTGTTTCTGTCTCTCTGTCTCTGAGTCTCTGAAGCAAACACACACACACACACACACACACACACACACACACACACAAACACACAATCACGCGACATAGGTACACAAACAGAACAACCCCAAGACTCATGCACACAGAATCACTCCGCACTCAAGGAATACATTATCTTTCTCATAGTGTAGAAACATGGACATAGTTTTTCACCTGGCACATTGGTCTTTCCCCCCCATCCTTGGACTAAGTCCTCCCAGGACTCTGGAATCAGGGTAGGTCTCCAGACTGAAGACAACAAGAATGCCCACCTAATCACCATCTAAACATTTTCCTCAGCAAGAAACTGTTTGCAGAATACATACCTTTCTCCCATGCTCCTACGGCCACCTGAATGTTAGGAAGGAAAACACCATCAGGGTGAGATCATGATATACAGTATTTGCACCACTCTTCGGTTCTCTTGGTGACTTTCGGATACAAGATGGGACACAGTGGTTGAGTCAAAGGCCACAAAACCCAATGAATAGGATGCCTGTCAGAAGTTGTTTTTCCCTGGGATGTATCTCAAGACCAATTAGGATGCCAACTACCAAATTCTTCACCTATGTAGGAAAAATTGCTGCTGACGAAAAATATCCAATAACACTGTTTCTTACCAGGTTTGGCACTGCCAGTGGTACATGTCCCCCTGACCAGGGTTATAGTTGGTAAGAGGCAGCCACTCACCACTCTCCCCACCAGCAAAAGTAACAATATCATCTAAAATGTACATTGTCACATATACAACAGAAGTTGATTGGAAAGGCTCTAAGAAAGCAATTGTGTTCGTCAGGGAAAGACAGGCAAGCTCACCTCAGCAACAGCCTGCTGCCTCCTTTCAGGAATGGCCTGCAGCTTTTTCTCCTTAGGGACACCTAGAAGGACACAGAATGCACCTCAGTACCTTGTTGGTGCTGCTCAAGAGTAACTCAGGGACTTCCTTGATATGAACATGGGCCAGAGCATATGGACGCTCTGGTTACCTGCATGGACTGAATGTTACTGCTGAGCGACCTGTAGCTCTATTCCTTGAAGTGTGCAGTATGAGGATTTTTTTGAGAATGTAGATATTCGTCTTGTGAGGTGTCAGTGGCACAGATCTCCGGGGGAAAAACACATCTCTCTCTCTCTCACCTCACTCTCTCTGTTATGAGTGTGTCTCATTCTCTTTGTGTGTTTCCCTGTACCTCATTTTCTGTCTCTCTCAAACACGTGTGCACACACAAACACACACACACACATACACACACACACCACACAGTGAATACATTGCCTTCTCACATTGTGAACATGGAAATAGGTTTTCCCCTGGGAAATATGTCTTGTCTCCACACCCTAAAGCCTCGGTCCTACAAGGAACCTAGAGTCAGGGTAGCTCTCCAGAACGAGGCCAGCAGGAATGCCCCAGCTTCCTGAGCATATAGATTATTTCATCAGCAAGAGACTGATTCCAAAATACATACCACATTCCATTGCTCTTGCCAAGACCTGAATGTAGAGAAAAGAAACACCATCAGGGTGAGACCATGAGGTACACTCATAGCACTGCTCTTTGGTTCTCCTCTTGACTTTAGGAAACCAGATGGCGCACAGTGCTTGAGTCAAGGGCCCCAAAAGCAAATGAATAGGATGCCTGTCAGAAGTTGTTTTTCCTGTGGATGTGTCTCTCATGAGCACATAGAATGCCGAGTACAAAATTCTTCACCCAAGTAGGAAAAATTGTTGCCGATGAAAAAGATCTTAGGATGCTGTTTCTTACCAGGTTTGGCTCTGCCGGGGTAAATGTCCCCCTGACCAAGGTGACAGTTGGCAAGAGGCAACCACTCACCACTCTCCCCGCCAGGGAAAGTAACAATATCATCTACCATGTACATTGTCATATTTACAACAGAAGATGATTGGAAGGACACTAAGAACGCACTTGTGTTCCTCAGGGAAAGACAGGCAAGCTCACCTCAGCCACAGCCTTCTGCTTCCTTTCAGGAAGGGCAAGCAGCTTTTCTTCCTTAGGGACATCTAAAAGGACACAGAATACACGTCAGGACCTTGTTGATGCTGCTCAAGAATAACTCAGGGACTGTTCCTTGATATGAACATGGGCCAGAGTTGATGGAGGCTTTTGTTACCTGCATGGACTGAGTGTTACTGCTGAGCCACGCTCAGCTGTATTCCTTGAAGTGTGCAGTATGAGGAGTGTTTGGAGAATGTAGACATTGGCCATTGTGCAGTGTCAGTGGCACATATCTCCTGGGGAAGGACACATCTCTTGCTATCTCTCCTCTCTCTCTCTCTCAATGTGTCTGTCTCGTTTCTGACTCTCTGAAACACACACACACACACACACACACACACACACACACACACGCTAACAGTCATGCTACACAGACACATAGAGAACAACCCCAAGATTCATGCACACAAAATCACTCCACACTCAAAGAATACATTATCTTTCTCATAGTGTAGAAACATGGACATAGTTTTTCACCTGGGACATCGGTCTTCCCCCCCACCCCCCAACTTAGACTAAGTCCTCTCAGGACTCTGGAATCAGTGTAACTCTCCAGACTGAAGACAACAAGAATTCCCCACCTACATCACCATCTAAACATTTTCCTCAGCAGGAAATTTTTTTCCAGAATACATACCTTTCTCCTGTACTCCTGCGGCAACCTGAATGTTAGGAAAGAAAACACCATCAGGGTGAGATCATGATATACATTATTTGCACCACTCTTCAGTTCTCTTGGTGACTCAAGGATAGAAGATGGGACACAGTGGTTGAGTCAAAGGTCCCCGAAAGCAAATGAATAGGATGCCTGTCAGAAGTTGTTTTTCCTGGAGATGTGTCTTCCAAGACCACTAGGGTGGCGACTACAAATTTCTTCATCAAGCAGGAAAAATTGCTGCTGAGGAAAAACATCCTTTGACACTGTTTCTTACCAGGTTTGGCACTGCCAGTGGTCAATGTCCCCCTGACCAAGGTGACAGTTGGCAAGAGGCAGCCACTCACCAGTCTCCCCACCAGGGAAGTAACCATATCATCTAAAACGTACATTGTCACATTTACAACAGAAGTGATGGGAAATATCTAAGAAAGCACATGTATTCCTCAGGGGAAAACAGGCAAGCTCACCTCAGCAACAGCCTGCTGTCTCCTTTCAGGAAGTTCCTGCAGCGTTTCCTCCTTAGGGACTTCTAAAAGGACAGAGAATGCACCTCAGTACCTTGTTGGTGCTGCTCAAGAATAATTCATGGACTGTTGCTTGATATGAACATGGGCCAGAGCATATTGAGTCTTTGGTCACCTGCATGGACTGAATGTTACTGCTGAGCTACCGTCAGAATTAATTCCTTGACATGTGCAATAAGAGGAGTTTTTTGAGAATGTAAACATTCGTCTTGTGCAGTGTCAGTGGCACATGTCTCTTGGGGAAAACACATCTCTGTCCCTCTCACCTCACTCTCTCTATCTATTATGAGTGTGTCTTGTTCTCTGTGTGTTTCCCTGACTCTCATTTCTGTCTCTATCAAACACACACACGGGCATACACAAACACACACACACACACACACGCACACACACAACACATAGTGAATACATTGTCTTCTCACACTGTAAACATGGGCATAGCTTTTCCCCTGGGAAATCTGTCTTTTCTCTACCTCCTAAAGCCTTGGTCCTACAAGGAACCTAGAGTCAGGGTAGCTCTCCAGAACGAGGCCAGCAGGAATGCCCCAGCGTCCTGAGCATATAGATTATTTCATCAGCAAGAGACTGATTCCAAAATACATACCACATTCCATTGCTCTTGCCAGGACCTGAATGTAGAGAAAAGAAACACCATCAGGGTGAGACCATGAGGTACACTCATAGCACTGCTCTTTGGTTCTCCTCTTGACTTTAGGAAACCAGATGGCGCACAGTGCTTGAGTCAAGGGCCCCAAAAGCAAATGAATAGGATGCCTGTCAGAAGTTGTTTTTCCTGTGGATGTGTCTCTCGTGAACACTTTGGATGCCGAGTACAAAATTCTTCACCCAAGTAGGAAAAATTGCTGCTGATGAAAAAGTGCTGATAACACTCTTTCTTACAAGCTTTGGCATGGCCAGTGGTAAATGCCCCCTGACCAATGTTAAAAATGGCACGAGCCACCCACTCACCATTCTCCCCAGCAGGGAAAGTAGCAATACCAACTAAAATGTACATTGTCATATTTACAACAGAAGGTGATTGGAAAGACTCTGAGAAAGCACTTGTGTTCCTCAGGGAAAGACAGGCAAGCTCACCTCAGCAAAAGCCTGCTGCCTCATTTGACGAAGGGCCCTCAGCATTTCCACCTTAGGGACATCTAGAAGGAAACAGATCACATGTCAGTATCTTCTTGGTGCTGCTCAAGATTACCTCCGGGACTCTTCCTTACATGAACATGGGCCAGAGCATACGGAGGTTTTTGTTACCTGTAGGGACTGAGTATTACTGCTGAGCCACACTCAGCAGTATTCCTTGAAGTGTGCGGTATGCAGACATTTTTGAGAATGTAGACTTTGGTCATTTTTCAGTGTCATTGGCACATATCTCATGGGCAAACCCACATCTCTCTCTCTCTCTCTCTCTCTCTCTCAATGTATCTGCCTCTTTCTGTATGTGGCTTTGTCTCTGAGTCTCTCAAGAAAAGACACAAACAGACACAACATACACAGTCACGATCCCGTGACATACACACACATACAGTACAACCCCCAGAGTCAACAAAAAAATTACACCGCGCACAAGGAATACAGTTGCTTTCTTCTACTGTAGAAACATGACCTAGTTTGTCACCTAGGACGTCGGTCTTTCCATTAGTCCTCCCAGGACACTGCATTGTAGATGTTGGTCATTTTCCTGTGTCAATGGCCTATATCTCTGGGCACACCCACATCTCTGTCTCTCTCTCTCCCTCTCTTCTAATGTGTCTGTCTCTTTCTGTGTGTGGCTCTGTCTCTCTGTCTCTGAGTCTCCTAGGAAAACACACAGACACATACACACACACACATACGCATACACACTCACAATCATGCGACATACAGACACATACAGAACAACCCCAAGACTCGTGCACACAGAATCACACTGCACAGGAGGAATGAATTATCTCCTCTGTAGAAACATGGACATAGATTTCACCTGGGATGTCGGTCTTTTCCCCCCCACTCTCAAGAAAACGCACGTGCGCACGCACGCACGCATACACACACTCATGCAACATACAGAGATACAGAACAACCCCAAGACTCATGCACACACAATCACACCGCACAGAAGGAATCCATTGTCTTTCTCATACTATAGAAACATGGACACCGATTTCACCTGGGATGTCAGTCTTTCGCCCCCACACTCAAGCACCAGTCCCCCCAGGACCCTGATATCCGGGTACTCTCCAGACTGAAGACAGCAAGAATGCCCCACCTACACCTCATCCGAAACATTTTCCTCAGCAAGAAACAGTTTCCAGGACACATACCTTCTTCTCGTGCTCCTACGGCCACCTGAATGTTAGAAAAGAAAACACCATCAGGGTGACATCATGATGTACAGTATGTGTACCATTCTTCAGTTTGCTTGGTGACTTTGGGATTCAGGATGGGACACAGTGTTTGAGTCACAGGTCACAAAAGCAAAGATAATATGCCTGTCAGAAGTCATTTTTCCTGGAGATGTGTCTCTAAAGAACACTGAGGATGCAGACTACAAAATTGTTCACCCAGAAGGAGAAAGTGCGGCTGCCGAAAAAGATCCTAGGACGCTGTTTATTACCAGGTTTGGCCCTGCCAGTGGTACATGTCCCCCTGACCAAGGTGACAGTTGGCAAGAAACAACCATGGAAATTGACAATATGTGTCTCCCCTCAGGGAAAATAACATTATCATCTCAACGATACATTGTCACCTTTACAACAGATGTTGATTGCAAAGACTCTAAGCAAGCACTTGTGTTCCTCAAGGAAAGACAGGAAGCTCACCTCAGCAACAGCCTGGTGACTCAGGACAGGATGGGGCCGCCGTCTTTCCTCCTCGGGGACACCTAGAAAGACCACAATCCCTGTCAGTACCATCTTGGTGCTGCTCAAGTATACCTCAGGGACTGTTCCTTGCTGTGAACATGGGCCAGAGCATATTGAGGCTTTGGTGACCTGCATGGACTAAATGTAACTGCTGAGCCATGCACAGCAGTATCCCTTGAGGTGTGCAGGAGGAGGAGTGTGTGAGAATGTAGACATTAATCATTGTGCAGTGTCAGTGACACCTATTCTCTGGGCAAACCCACATGTATCTTTCTCTGTGTGTCTCTCTTGCAGTGTGTCTGTCTCATTTTGTGTGGCTTAGTCTGTGTGTCTCCCAAGAAAACACACTCAACACACATTCACAGTCACAATCACGAGACACACACACACACACAGAACCACCCCAGGACTCACACACCACACTCGAGGAATACATTATCTTTCTCCTACTGTAGAAGTATCACATAGTTTTTCACCTGGAACGTAGGTTCTTCCCCCCACTCACAAGCACCAGTCCTCCCAGGCCTCTGGAATTAGGGTAGCTCTCCAGACTGAAGACAACAACAATGCCCACCTACATTACCATGTAAACATTTTTCTCAGCAAGAAACAGTTTCCAGGATACATACCTTTGTCCTGTGCTCCTACGGCCACCTGAATGTTAGGAAAGAAAACACCATCAGGATGAGATTATGATATATAGTATTTGCACAACTCTTCAGTTCTCTTGGTGACTTTAGGGTACAAAATGGGACACAATGGTTGAGCCAAAGGTCCCCAAAAACAAATGAATAGGATGCCTGTCAGACGTTGTTTTTCCTGGGGATGTTTCTCTCAAGACCACTGAGGATGCCTACTACAAAATTCTTCACCCAAGCAGGACACATTGCTGCTGACAAAAAAGACCCTAGGACACTGTTTGTTACCAGGTTTGGCACTGCCAGTGGTCAATGTCTTCCTGACCAAGGTGACCATTGGCAAGAGGAAACCACTCACCACTCTCCCCATCAGGGATAGTAACAATATCATCGAAAATGTGCATTGTCATATTTACCACAGAAGTTGATTGGAAACACTCTAACGTAGCACTTGCGTTTCTCAGGGAAAGACTGGCAAGCTCACCTCAGCAGCAACGTCGTACCTCCTTGCATGATTGGCGCGCAGTGTTTCCTCCTTTGGGACACCTAGAAGGACATAGAATATACCTCAGTATATTGTTGGTGCTGCTCCAGAGTAATTCAGGGACTGTTCCTCAAATGATCATTGGCCAGAGCATACAGAGGCTTTGGTTATCTGCATGGACTGAATGTTACTGCTGAGCCACGCTCAAGTGTATTTCTTGAAGTGTGCAGTATCAGTAGTTTTTTGAGAGTGTAGACATTCGTCATGTGCAGTGTCAGTGGTTCGTGTCTCCTGGGAAATCACACATCTCTCCTCTCTCTCTTACCTGTCTCTCTCTCTCTCTTATGAGTGTGTCTCATTCTCTTTGTGTGTTTCCCTGTCCCTCAGTTTTTGCCTGTCTCAAACACACACACACACACACACACACACACACACACACACACACCCAACACAGCACCGTGAATACATTGTCTTCTCTCACTGTAAACATAGACACAGGTTTTCCCCTCGGAAATCTGTCTTTTCTCCACACCCTCAAGCCTCTGTCCTGCAAGGAACCTGGGTTCAGGGTAGCTTCCACACTGATTCCAGCAGGAATGCCCGATCTTCCTGACCATATTGATTATTTCATCAGTTGGTTAAGTGTCCCTCTCTTGATTTTGACCCAGGTCATGATCTCAAGGTGTCTGGGATCAAATCCCTGACTGGGATTCCACCTCGCTCCCTCAGTCAATCAATCAATCAATCAATGACCTTTTAAAAGTTGCCCAACAGAGTATGTAAACTGATGTAGTCAATATGAAAAAACAATATGGCAGTGCTTCAAGACATTTGAAAAAGAAGTACCATTTGATCCAGCAATCCCACTTTGGGCTAACACATCCAAAAGTATTGAAATCTGGTCTTCTGAATGATAACTACACTCCCGTGTTCTGCATTCACAAAAGCTAATATAGCGAAACAACTGAAGGTCCATTGATGAACAAATGCTCAAAGACAATGTGGTGTGTCCATACAATGGGTGACTATTCAGCCTTAAAAAGGAAGGGAATCCTGTCATTTGTGACAACATGGATGGCCCTGGGGGACTTGGTGTTAAGCGAAATAAGCCAGACACAGAAAGACAAATACTGCAGGATGACACTTACATGTGGAACCTAAAATAGTCAAATGCATAGGAACAGAGAATAGAATAGGAGCTGGAGGGAGGGGAAAGGGAGGAAATGCTGGTGTTCGGGGCACCAAGTTTCATTTATACAAAAGAAGTCAGTTCTGGAAACCTACCTTGCCACATCGGGCCTGTGATGAACTGCTTGAAAATCAGTAAGAGTGAGTTTGTAGGGTGAGTACCCTTACCACGAAAGAAAAAGAAGAAAAGCCCCAACAGACACTGTGTGGGCAAATACCTTTATCTGGGTGAGACAGTATAGAAATCAGAACAATCCAGTCATTGAGAGCATGGGGTTGGTGCCTGTTGGGCTGTGCCTAAGTTCCCTGTACTGCACAATGGATACTTTCTTAGGGGCTGCTTATTAGTGCTACGGTGTGAAGTTGAAAGTGATTAAATGCAGGAAAAGTCTTCGGGAAAAAATGACCGATGGTTCAGAAGCAGTGTGTAAGTGTTCAGTCACTAAATGTCTGGAACATTAACCTAAACACTTGGTAGTGGTTGAATCTAGAGTGGGGACTTGGATGGCTACAGGACAAAGGAGGATGGAAGCTTCCTTTTCATCCTGTCCATGGCTAGGATGCTTTACAGCTCATGGGGAAGTCCTGTTACCACCTCCTGGGATCCCCATATCAACCCCGTGGGGCAGAGAGGGCAGGGCCCGTGACCCATATTTTCTGTGAGAGATTAAGTGACTCACCAAGATTCACTATTCTGAAGAGTGGGAGGTCCAGGATAGGAATGTAGATGTTGCCCGGGGACAGAGATCCCTGAAAATCTGGGACCTTCCCAGGGCACCTGAGATCATGCCTTGAGCCCCTGAGCCAGGGGCTCCCCCAGTCTCTTTATCAAATCTTCCTCCCCAAGGTCTCTGTGGAAGACAGTTGATGCCCTGGAGGAGGTGCCTAAGCTAGGAGAAAAGTGCAAATCCTAACTCAGCCTCCCACCTCTAGGTTTCAACCCCTGACCCAAGGCACGATGCAGTTACCACCAAGTGAAGCCCTTCTGAAGGAGCAGGGGAAGCCCAACAGTGGCCATCCTCACCCGGCGTCCACACTACCAGGGCTCTCACAAGGAGCCTTCCCCAATGGCCACTTGGCCACCTTCAGTGGCCAGTGGTCTGCTCAGCTCCCAAGCTGACTCCGAAGCCACGACATTCCAAACCAACTGTCACGTGACGGCTCTGCCCAGAATTAGCTTCCCTTCAGTTGACTAAGCCTGGCTGAGCAGCTACTGTGAATTAACTGCGAAATTGGCCCATCGGGCTGGTGCTTTGATGGTTTATTGAGTGTAGGCTGGGACGCTTAACGTGGCACTGACTATTGGTCTGTGGAACCATCTGAGCAGCCAGGACTAAGGCCTGGCTGGTGGAGGGCAGGGGCTGTACTGGCTCTGAGTGGGCCCCTTCCCAGTTCCTCCTCCTTCCCCAAAGTCTGATCTGTATGGACTCCTCAACCTTCTTGAGACCCTGCAGTGGCAGGGGCCCATGTCCCATCTCCTTTTAGGTGGACCCCTCCATACCCACGGCCTGGAGAAGGCTCCTCGCCCTCCACCGCCATGACTCTCCCTAAGGATCACCCAGACCTGCATTGATCTTTCATCTGCTGTTTACTGTTTTGCAGGTGATTATAACCAACCCTTTACTGAGAGACTAGATTCAAATCTAGGCACAGCAGTCTGTGTTGTTTAATCATAAATCCTTTGTTATGAAGCTCGTGAATGACTAACAAATTGTACATAAGGAAAGCCCACCATTGAAAACCAAACAGTATTATTAATTATGTGCTATTTTTCTTCTAGTCTTGCCTTGCGATGCTACCCGGATATATATTCATTAAGCATGTCAGCTATTGGCTTTCATTTACTAGCAAGCAATGGGATAGTTCATTAAGGAGCAAAGGCCCCACTGGAGCATGGGTGAGAGTGTCAAAACAAGGAGGATGGATACCGGGCTAGTCATCAAATGTTTGAGTTCTTATTGGTCATGGCCCCTACAGTGTGTAGTTCTTGGGAATCAAGCTGTTTTTAGGGCTCATGCTGATAATGTTACCGAATATACTACATTATGTCCCTGGATCTTTTTTCCTGAATGAGTCTTCACACACCACATGCAACGGGGCCTGAACTCATCACCCAGGGAGCAAGAGATGCATGCTCCAGCAGCTGAGTAAGGCACCAGCCCGTCATGTTCCCGATTCTTAATCAGATTTGTGCCATGTCCTGAAGAATGACCACACCATGAAACTGACTGAGCAGGCGCTGACCAGTTCTCTAACTCAGCTGTACAAGGGAGCAGCGATGAGGGTGATGGCACAAGGTTCATTGTGAATTGGTACTTTGAGGCTTCATTTTCGTTGTCTCACGGGTAGGCTCACAGAACGTCAGCATTACTAGGGCTCACTCATATTGAAAATGCCATCCAACACCTCTAAAGGATCTCCTCAGTCCTTACTGGACTCAGGCCAAGTGCTGAGGAGTAGCTCAGCACTGGCAGAATTTGACCAGGTTTTCCTAACTTGTGCCTCCGAACTTTCAGAATCTTTGAACTGACCAGAACCATGTAAGATTTCTAGATCCTTTTCATATTAGTGACTATGGCAAGTTCTATAATAATCTGGCTTGAGAGTTTCCCTGGGCTATGGGACCACAGAGACTACCTCATAATAATAGATAGCATGTGGGATTTTCCTTGGTCCAGGTGATTCCTGACATACACACACATGCTGGAATTCCTTTGCACAGCCAGTGATCCCATGGCTAAGTAGAAGTGCAGTTCAGTAGTTAAAGCATGAGCATTGGGACTACAGGCCTGGGTTCACATCCTGACTCTTAGGAGTTCATGCTCCTGGACACAAGAATCTCTGTGCCTCAGTTTCTCCTCCTGAGAAGTAGGAAGAGTAACAAACCATCACATATGTTTGTGATGGCATTGAATGAATTATTGCATGTAAAGTGTGCGGTGTATGACAAGTGGTCAGAAAGATTCATTAGAGGGTATAGATATTAAATGAGACCTTACAATTTTGCAAGTTCCAGAGGTGGATTCAAACCTGGGACTCTGAGTTCCCAGACCATTGTTCTATGACACACAGCTGCTTTGCTTTGCCTAAAAACTATCATTTTACCTCAACATAATTTAGTTTTGACAGAATCAGAGGCATTAAAAAAAAGGAACACAAAAGAAAAGAAAAAAGTAAAAAAAAGCTGTTGGTGACCCCTGGATCCCACTCTCTGTGGCCCTTGACCAGAAATATTCATGATTGTTCTCCAGAATGATCCAATGTATACAGTGTAATTCTGGATAACACCCAAAGGATAAAAGTAAATGTGTGTTTGGGGGCCACAAATTGTTGAAACTCTCATATTGTTAGGGTCTCTTTGGACAACTCTTTATGTGAATGAAGGAACACATCTCCCCAAGTACTGAACCCAATACCCCTTTTTGGTATAAAGAGTATAGGGAAAGCATGTTAAAAACAATGATGGATACCTTCCATATCAACCATTCTGGATTCACTCTACATTTCTGTAATGAATAATTTGAATACATACTTTTGGAGTTTTAAAAGATCCTACATTACAATAGACATTGCCGTATGTTTTCTCCTAGGAATACCTAGTGGTGACAAGAAAGGGGTGCAGGGTATAGTCCATTTTTCTCAATGGAGAAAAAATATCAAGGGAGCTATCTTGATAGAATAACCTAAAATCAAGAGATAAAACAAAACTATAAAACATATTCATAACTCCGTACGACCAGATAGAGAGAGGAGATTTTAAACCATGGAAAAATATTTTGAGCAACAGCTAACTGTCCAGTTAGTAGCAGACAGTGTTAAGAAGGTCTTTATGAACATACCACCGCAGCCACAAATCAGATTGCCCATCTTCGAAGACACTAGGTACAGTTGGAAAAAACGGGCATCTTACATCATTTCATCGCCATGGCAACAGAGCTTGCATGGGGAATGCAGGTGCACACCGTCCAACTTCTGCTGTGTGGACAGGTGCATCTCTACAGAGACAGGGGCACCATTGGAGTTTAAGTGCTTGTGTTTCAAAAGCTGAATCCTGGTCTCACACATTGTCATTCTCTGTTTTGAAAATAAATTACATGAAGGGAAATGACCTGACGTATAATCACTAGTCAAAATTTCAGGGTGAAGAGGGAGAAAGAGAATATTTTGAGAATAGAGAGAGGTCCCATTTTTTTAATTTAAAACACAATCCATACCCATTTCTACCAACCTCAGTCCAAGGACACCTCTAGAATGAAGTTTAAAATTTGTCCCAGATGAAATATTAGAAGTAATCATTATATCTTAAAGTAATTTAGTCAGGTTATAGACCCATTAATTATAAACACAATTTGATGTAGAGTAATTACATAGAAGGCATATTCATTTTCTTAGCAAAGGTGTGGGACAGGGAGTTTACCTTTAGCTCTTCACTGAAACACACATGCCTGTGTTTTTGATAAAAAACTAACAGCTACATTAATTACATGTTTTTTCTCTACCAAATTAGCCTAGAAGTTTAGAATCCGGGATGGTACATATAGAAAAAGTCATAAAATGAAAAATAGTAATTAAAATAATATTTACATTAAGAAAATATAACAAAAAGAAAAATTTCAACTAAAACTAAGGTAAAATTTTCTTGTGTCAATATGGGAAAGGTGAACAGAAATGTTATCGTGTTCTTTTTGAATGGTAGAATCAGACTTCTATTAATTTTATATGTTCTAAGTCTTAAGATTTTCTACTCTGCCATTGTATGTATGTTTTAATCAGAAAAACAATAGGAAAGGTATTAAATTAATATAAATGTTATAAAGGTACAAAATTAAGTAATAAAGATATGTATTTACATTGCAAAAAAAGAAAAAAAAAATGTCCAGGGCTTTGAGCTGAGATGCAAGGAGCACCCAGACTTAGCAGGATCCCCCGTTCTGTCTGCATGTACTACCTGGCCTAGACATGAACCCAGGACAAGGGTGACTTTCAGGATTCCAACAGGGCACAACTCTCCACCTTCTAGGTCACTGTTCTCTGATAAAAATTATGCAAAGCACATACATAGTTTTGGCTTTGCCAGTAAACACACTGGAAAAAGGAAAATCAAAAACAGTGAAGCTAATGTGAGTAATATAGTTTTGATCCAATATATCCAAAATGTTAAGATTGCCACTGTGACACATGAAACGCGACCACATTTCAAGGGCTCAAGAACCTCTCAGAGCTGGTTGCTACCATAGAGGAGAGTGGAGATAGAGATCATTCACAGCACAGCAATAGAGTGGACGGTACGTTCAGGATCTCCTAGGCTATCCTTTAGGAACATAATGAAATAATCCACTTTGTCAGACTGAGTCCTGAGAATCACATCTCTGCCTGGAATCTCCAGACCCAGAGTCAGTGTGTGACGAAACCACATCCGTGTTGCCAGGCATGGATTGGATGGTAGGCACTCTGTAATGGTTTAATCATCTAAATTCTCCATCTTGCTATCTCCTTGGCCATCTCCTTTAAAATGTGAGAAACCAATTAATTTAATGACCGTATAGGCATCATTTAAACTAACTAAAAGAATTCAGCGCTCCCCTCACCTCCCCTTGAATCCTGGCCTCCAGACTTACATTGGAGTTTCCCTCTCTCACTCACTGTATTCACACCCTCTCAATGCCCCATTAGTCCAATATTACTGTTACTTAATTCAGGTACATACTAGATTATTGTACCTGGAGAGAGTACCTTCCCAGTTCTCTGGGACACATGATATTGGCTTCTGGTGGTCCCCGATCAGGGAGAAATTGGGCCCCCAGGGGACATCTGGCAAATTCTGGGTACATTTAAGGTGTCAACAGTGGGGAAGGCACGGCTGGCATTTGGCAGGCTGAGGCCAGGGATGCAGCTAAACATTTTGTAAGGCATCCTGCAGCTCCTCACAAGATTTACCTTGCACAAAATGTCGACAGAGCCCAGTTTAAGAAACCCTGTCTTAAGCCATGTCTATTAAGTCTCTCTAAGAAAAAGGAGGATTCCTCCCAATCTCTTTGAACCCAATGTTAAAGGGTCGATATCTATCTATCTCTATAAGGAATTAGGCACAGACCCCACTGGTGTGAATGCAATAAATATATTCTCATAGTTAGATTTTGTAAAAAGTAATGAGGGCTCGCCTGGCTGGCTCGATCCATGGAGTGTGTGACTCTTGATCTGGGAGTCGTGAAGTTGAGCCCCAAATGGGTGCAGAGATTACTTAAAAGGAAAATTAAAAAGAAAATTTTAAGGTTTATTTATTTTTGGGAGACAAAGAGACAGAGTAGGGGAGGGGCAGAGAGAGAGAGGGAGACACAAAATCCAAAGCAGGCTCCAGGCTCTGAGCCAGTCAGCACAGAGCCCAACACACGGCTCAGACTCACGAGGCGCGGGATCATGAGCTGGGCCGAAGTCGGATGCTCAACTGACTGAGCCACCCAGGCGCCCCAAACATACAATTTTTTTAATGTTTACTTGTTTTTGAGAGGGAGACAGACAGACAGAGTGTGAGTGGGGGAGGGGCAGAGAGAGAGGGAGAGCACAGAATCCTAAGCAGGCTCCAGGCTCTGAGCTGTCAGCACAGAGCTGATGTGGGGCTTGAACGTGTAAAACAACAAATCATGACCTGAGCCAAAGTCGGATGCTTAACTGCCTGGGCTACCCAGGGGCCCTGTTAAAAACTAAAATGTTTTAATGAAATGTAGCAATCATTGTTTCGAGAAGTGTACTGTAAAAGCTCACTCCGTGGACACCATCATTTCTCCCCAGATATTTCTCTCTGTGATTGCAAATATGTATTCTCAAGGATTTGTGAAGCAAACTGGAGTGTGTGCAAAATCACAGGAAATTGGACAACAACGTTTCTGTTTTGAAACTTCTGCTACCGACTGTCACAGAAATGAGACTACTAATGTTACAATAAATCCTATCCTGCATCTTCTATCTAAACCAACATTCACATCAAAACTATTATTGATTAGCCATCTCACAGCATTTCCACCCCTTGGTAATCCTAGTAAAGTGTATGAGGTTTAAATCTGTTGGTGGCTGACAAAGGTGTGAACTCAGAGCATTTATAGTCCATTTAGAACAGTGTCTCTCAAAGTCAAAAACAACCACCACTTCTCAATATTGGCATTGTATGAGTTTCATGTTTGCTTTCCTTTGTTCAGCTCAAGTTTGGAAATGTGTGAAAATGTACAAGAAGCACGAGAATTGAGAAGCACTTGACTTCTGAGGTAGGAAATTAGAAATAATTCTTAGATAATCTTAATATTTCCCCTTCTTGATGTCGTGCCACAATTCAGGTAAGTTTCCTTTGATTTATTCTTTATATAGTGTGCAATCAAGTTTTCTCCTTTCCATTATGTTCTGTTGTTCGTATTACTCCTAGATAACCAGGAAAGTGTAGGGAGACATATATTGTCAGGAGACAATATATGGGAAATCTGATGGATTTCAAAGTATTAAGTCATAGATCAATCCAAGAGTCATTATTTGTCGTCTACTTTTCTCCTTGTATTTGATATCAAAATCAAGACCACAGGCCCAGCTCTCTTCTAAATTTGTGTCATTAAAGAAAATTTAAGACCACACCCTCTATCAGAAGCCCCAAGTTGTCCTGAGAGTGCAAAGTACAAACATCATTTGTCTTGGGACAAAAGGAAAGGTTTCTACAGGAAGGAACAGGTAGGAACAATTGAGGGGACATTGGGTGTAGCGGAGTTTGGCCACACAGAAAGGATGGATCAAAGTTCCCCGGAAAATGGGAAGGCTGAACACGTACCTACGAATTGAAACGGCTACAGTTTTTAATCGTCCTGCGAAGAAGCATGGGGTGAGGCTACCCCTGGTTATCAGGAGACAGAAATGTTTACTGAACGGAGCGACTGCAGGATCAGGTGGGTGTTTGCCTTCCGGTGGGCATTTCAGAAGAGTGGATGCCTTAAGCCTGCATGAGGCCAGGGAACAGGGAAGTGTTTCCATCGTCTTTGACATAGCTCCACCTAGCGGCCAGCCGTGTTTACTACCACTCGGTTCACCCAACCTTCTTCGTGTGTCTGCCAAAGTCACTCAAGAACTACAATCCCTCTGCTTTTCTACAGTTGAAGAATAAAGACCCAAATAAGTGAGACACAACAAAAACTCCTCAAATTTCATCGACAGATCACTAATAAAGATATTTAAAATGCGTGTAATTTACCAATTGTTGTTATGACCTTCCCATATTTTGAAGCTCAAATCTGTTTAAAATATGCTTCGTGGGCTTTGATGCACCGATAATCTTATATTTTACTGTGCAGGAAAACGTGATGGCAGTAAGAGATTTCTACTTTCTAGTCACTGAGTGGCAACAAAATCAAAGTGAAGAACTTATCTCCCAGGATTGGAATCAAGCACAGCCAATTTCCATCCCCTCCTCAACTTGGTACCCCACGGTTCCTCAAAACTAGGGTCTGGGCCCACATGTTTCAAATCGCTGAGCTAATGTGAGTGAGAATTCATATCCTATAGAAGCTAAGTGTATTAAGTCGTAAACCAGAAGGTTTTAATTTTAAACAGTGAGTCAAATTGAAATGGGAATTTTATGACACATTATGTGCTTGACAGATGAAGCATATTTGTGTAAGCAACATAACTATGGAGGATTGTATAGAGAGAGTAATATTAATGAAATTAAATGTTCATGTCTGGTTTTGTCCACAAGACAAGGAAAACATGATATTTATTGACCACAGATAATTCTTCACATTTATCAATCCTCACATGCAAAATGTCTGAAACTGCTTTTCTTTTGAAAGTTCGGTTCCATGTGGAATAAAAACACATGTGGCACCATTTCTGTCATCAGGAAATCTCAGTCCTCCCAGAATTAAATTGAAACATAATCGGATGATGAAATAGGTGAGTCCTGGTATGGTAGGGTGGCAAGAGGACCCTTTAACATAAGGAGCCCCTTCTGAATCAATCTCATTTCAGAACTGAGCCCCCTTTGAAAGGAGTTGGAAACCAGAGAAGAATCTCCTAGAGGAGGAGTCCACTCTTCTGCAACCTCCTTTTTGCTGGTCAGTGTTCTACAAAAGGCACATGTGAGACAGCAAAGTGCAGGGGACGAATCCTTCTATGAATACAGCAAGTGTTATTGAGGCCACCTCCATCACAAACACAGTGTGTGCCCCTAGGGATACTGTATACGCCTGGGCTCTCTGGTCTAGGGGCTGTGGGTGGGAGTAGATTTTCAGTACCCAGGTTTGAGAGATGACATATTCTTTCTTTTCCCTGAACAGATCATGACTTGGACTGTTGTACGAGATGTTGAATTGAGTTTCTCCCATTGATTGGTTCAACCTCTCAGCTGCTGCTGTGGGTCTGAGCCACGGCCAGGTTGGAGTGGTTCTGCGAGTTGGGAGGATCTCTCAGCCTAGACTGGCAGTCGCAGGCAGAAATAGAATGGGACCCACCCATGTCAACTACAGATTGTCTAGTAGCTCTATGGTAAAAAGAAACAAGTCAAAAATCAAATCATTGTAATGGGCAAAATGGTACCACTTGAACGTGTATTTGATTTCAAAAATACATTGTTTTTAAAACCTCAACAGGAAAGTTTCTTCTTCTTTTTTTTTTTTTTCTTATTCTGTCCTCAGAATCAGTGTGCATGTCACACTCAGAGCACGGCTCAATTCAGAGGAGCTGAATTCCAGGGGCTCGATTTCCACAGGTGGTTGGTGGCTACAATATTGGACACCCCAGGTCTGATCTATTGTACCAGCTCAGGTCAAAGCTGAATGACCAACTGAGACTTTAATTCTACCTAGCATCTCAAATATGAGAAGAGCAGCACCAAGAGTCACTTATGTTTATATTTGTAGTGCGTGGCATTTCCTAGTAGAGGGAGGACACGTAGTAGGTATGTGACACGTCTATGCAAGCAAAGAGGATAAAAACCCCACGCAGTCCTGTTCCTTTAGGTCCTTAGGAAACTCAACTATCATGCTCATTTTTCCACAGAGAGTGGGTATGGCTGAACATTTTAAAGAAGGAAGGAGATGTCTCATCTGCCTCAGTTATCCTGAAAAACCCATGTTCCTGGCACAAAAACAGACACATAGACCAATGGAATAGAATAGAAACCCCAGAACTAGACCCACAAACGTATGGCCAACTCATCTTTGACAAAGCAGGAAAGAACATCCAATGGAAAAAAGACAGTCTCTTTAACAAATGGTGCTGGGAGAACTGGACAGCAACATGCAGAAGGTTGAAACTAGACCACTTCCTCACACCATTCACAAAAATAAACTCAAAATGGAAAAAGGACCTGAATGTGAGACAGGAAACCATCAAAAGCCTAGAGGAGAAAGCAGGAAAAGACCTCTCTGACCTCAGCCGTAGCAATCTCTTACTCGGCACATCCCCAAAGGCAAGGGAATTAAAAGCAAAAATGAATTACTGAGACCTTAGGAAGATAAAAAGCTTCTGCACTGCAAAGGAAACAACCAACAAAACTAAAAGGCAACCAACGGAATGGGAAAAGATATTTGCAAATGACATATCAGACAAAGGGCTAGTATCCAAAATCTATAAAGAGCTCACCAAACTCCACACCCGAAAAACAAATAACCCAGTGAAGAAATGGGCAGAAAACATGAATAGACACTTCTCTAAAGAGGACATCCGGATGGCCAAGGGCACATGAAAAGATGCTCAACGTCGCTCCTTATCAGGGAAATACAAATCAAAACCATACTCAGATATCACCTCACGCCAGTCAGAGTCGCCAGAATGAACAAATCAGGAGGCTATAGATGCTGGAGAGGACGTGGAGAAACGGGAACCCTCTTGCACTATTGGTGGGAATGCAAATTGGTGCGGCCACTCTGGAAAACAGTGTGGAGGTTCCCCAGAAAATTAAAAATAGACCTACCCTATGACCCAGCAATAGCACTGCTAAGAATTTACCCAAGGGACACAGGAGTACTGATGCATAGGGGCACTTGTACCCCAATCTTTATAGCAGCACTCTCAACAATAGCCAAATTGTGGAAAGAGCCTAAATGTCCATCAACTGATGAATGGATAAAGAAATTGTGGTTTATATACACAATGGAGTACTACGTGGCAATGAGAAAGAATGAAACATGGCCCTTTGTAGCAACGTGGATGGAACTGGAGAGTGTGATGCTAAGTGAAATAAGCCATACAGAGAAAGACAGATACCATATGTTGTCACTCTTATGTGGATCCTGAGACTTAACAGAAACCCATGGGGGAGGGGAAGGAAAAAAACAAAAAGAGGTTAGAGTGGGAGAGAGAGCCAAAGCATGAGACTCTTAAAAACTGAGAACAAACTGAGGGTTGATGGGAGGTGGGAGGGAGGGAAGGGTGGGTGATGGGTATTGAGGAGGGCACCTTTTGGGCTGAGCACTGGGTGTTGTATGGAAACCATTTTGACAATAAATTTCATATATTGAAAAAATAAATAAATAAATAGTAACAAAAAATAATATTAAATAAATAAATACCATGCAAATTAAAAAAAAAAAAAGAAAAAAAAAGAAAAACCCATGTTCCTAAAATGTGGTGATGTCCGCTGCCTCCAGTGTGTCAATTCATGCCAGAAGGAGCCCTGTGAGGATGGTTTGTTGTGCCCATTTTGTCTGTGCTCATTCAGAAAGATAAGATCAAGACAGGTGGTCAGCTGGGGAAGCTGGTGTCTGAGATGGAGGAACTGGAGTGGCCTTGGAGACCTATTCTCATCCTTTTCACAGAAGGATGCTGAAACACCAAGGTGAGGCAACTGTCCTGTCCCAGGTCCTCTGACTCACGTCTGGGGACAGGAGGTAGGAATTGGCCTTGGCTAAGTTAGATGTTGAAACACAAGGTCCAAGCAAGCATAGGTGGCCCTTATAGACCGGATCCTTTCCTATGGGCAAGGAAAGCTTTACCACTCTCCCAGGGGGAAACAGACCAGCTCCTCTCTACACAAAGCTCCAATTGGGGAAGCTAACGAAAAGAATTACAAGAGGAAAAGCCCAAGTCCCACCCTCTGGGCCCTGTGAGGAACAAGAGGTCTAATGATACAGGGTGGTGAGAGTGGTGACCCTGCTCCCCATCCCACATGCAATACAGACTATCATGACCCCTGCACAGTGACAATGGACTGTGAAACTCTCCCCTCTTTGCCTCACTCATAATCCTTCTTCCTAACACCCCATCAAACTTTGCCTACAGCTTTCAATTAAAACACAATCAGTACGCGTCCTATCGAAATCATGAATTATATGTCTTTAGCATATTCCAGCAAGGTAAGGTCACAGAAGACACTGATTTTTAAAATATAATACAAGTTCTATTTCTTATATTTATTTACAAAATTGGAAAGAGAAATGTAAGTAACTGGAAAACCTTAGTCCTTAACATATTCCAAGTTAGCACTGCATTGAATTTGCTTCAAAATTGTCTGCTCTCTTTGGTTTTTCTGCATATATGACAAATCTATAGAATCCCAGTCTGAGAAATGGTGCCACAAGGTGACCCAGGGCGTCCAGAGGACTCTGAAGGGTTTGAGGGCATGACTGGCCTTGGGACACTCCCAGGCCGGACTGGAGGCTGCTGTGGCCCCTATCTAAAGACAGGCTGCTCTATGCCCATGAGGATGCGGAGCTGAGCCCGGGGAACCACCTTACTTGATTCACAGGGAGACCCCCGGCCTCTGTCCTCCTCCCTCTTTCCCTGGGAGCCTGAACTGGGAAAAACCCAGCCCACCCTGCACTATCTCACCTTGTTGAGTGGCAGATGTGCTCGCTGTTTCCCTTGAGAGGGTTGGGCAGCATAGGGTCCTGCAGGACTGAGATGTTGAACCCTCCAGGGACACCTTTCCCAAAGAACACAATGTGACCTGCTCCATGTGGCCCCGCAGGGGCCTCCAGCCCTGTCGTCCAAATGCAGGAGTCAGTGGAGTCAGGAGTCAGTGGCCCAACAAAGTTAGGGCTGGGCAGGGCATGGCTATCTGCTCCCTGGGCTATGTTGTCAGTACACCCTTCACTTGTGGCACGTGGCCATAACCTTCATGTCCTCCTGCAAGGTCACGTGCATTGTGGGCTGCCCCAGCGAGCTCCTGGGCATTCAGGTTCCCTGAAGGGCACTTGTTTGCCTTCTGCACTTCCTCCTGCCTCTCTGCACTCCATTTCCTCCTCCCGTTCCACTCCATGCCCCTTCTTTCCTGACACATTCTCTTTCATCCACGACAGGAGGATTTCTGGAATCAGACTCCTGATGGAATAATTCTTGTTTTAAAATTCTGTGATCTTGGTAGCTGTAAGGCAGAAGACAGTCATGTGATTGCAGAGGCCCCCATCCCCGTCTCTGGGGCAGGAGAGCACCAAGACGGGCTCGGCCAGGGCAGACACAGGCTCCCAGGGGGCCCTCCAGCAGAGCGATCCCAGCCCTCCTCATTCCAGCCTGGTGCCCAAGCCACCACACAGGGCTGCTCAGCCCTGGGAACAGGGTGCTGCTGGGAAAGCTGGTGACGGGATGCTGGGGAGATTATATAGACACTGGAGATGCTAGGCCCTCCTGGGCCTGGATGGGACTGGGTCCTTCAGGATGGGAATCATCCAAAGAGGGAGCAGGGAAGAGTCACACAGGAGACTTAAGCGCCAGAAGTAAATAGAAAAGAGCCAGAAGTAGGAAGGAAATTATATGCAGATGGCTAGTGTCTGAATCCTAACCCTCCGGATCTGTAAAACAGACTTCTGCGGGCACAAGGGCAGCGACAGTGATGGGGTGGCCGTGGGAAAGAGAGGATGAGGTCAGGGGAGGTGAGAACTCAGGCTGCTGCTTCTGGGATTACATCCCTGACCCCAGATGGCAACTGTGCCCTCACACTACAATCCCCCTGGGGCCCTCTTCCCACCTTTCTCCAATGTGATGAGGAGCAGGTCCAGGGACTCCAGGCCCTTCCTAGTCCTCAGATTCCATGCCTGGGACCAGGAAGCAGCACCTGAGCCACCCCGTCCCTCCAAGAGGCAGTCACTGTCCCTAGGACTTTGTGTGCAATACACTGCCCGCCTCCCAAGTTCCCTCCCCAATGACCACCTGGACTCCTTCCTCCCTCCAGATTCCTGTCCATTTCCCGTCTCCTGGTCAGCCTCCACCTTTGTATTTTCCTCCAATATGGGGAGAGTGGAACCCAAGTGTGCATGCCATGGCTATGCTGCCACCTTCCCTAACCGAGCAATCCATCAATTAATCAATCCAGCCAAATCCAGGGGCACCTTCATGGTTGTGCTGGGCCGTTGGAGAAGACAATCCATTCCCCATACCGTGTGGCTGGCCTGTGCCTGCTCTGACCTTGGGTACCTGAGGGACACTGGGCGTTCCCACAGCCCTTTCCTCCACATAAGTCCCAGCCCCTTAGGGACAGTGACCGTGACATTAGAGGTAACATAACTTGCCCAAAGTCCCCAGTCTAGAGGTGAAGCGAGGGGAAAACATCAACAGGTGCAGCCGTAGAAACCCCTGTGCCTGCCAGCCTCTGCCCCGAGCACTGGAAGGAGTGGGGGAGGACCCAGGCAGGCACAAGAAAGATCACACGGAGGGCTATAACCGTGGTGTGGGGAGCAGGCCCATTGCTGTGTGGCTGGAGGAGTGGGATCTGACAGGGGCAGGAAGCCCAGCCCCACTGCCAAGAGCCTCTTTCCTGGGGCTGTTCACTCCCAGGAGACAGCTCAGCGGGGCGTGGAGACCCAGTGTGTGCGAGGGCCCAGCGGCATTCACACAGGCCTCTAGAAATCCTGCCAACCAGGGAGGGTATCAGCGTGGGGGTGGGGGGAGGTGCACAGAGGTCCCTTCCACGTGGAGGCAAGTACAGGATTTATTCGGCTCCAGGGACCCAGGATTTGGGTGAGGAGAGGAGGAGAGAACTTGCTCCAGGGAGCACCTCCCACCTCACTTCTTCAGACGGTCCCAGGAGCACTTGCAGCAGCTGGAGAGGAAACGTTCTCTGCGATGCCCACCCAGGGAGCACCCTTTCACCCAGGGGCAGAGCTGAAGGTAGCCCGTACAGGTGCTGCTCCGTGACCTGAAGGTGCAGAGGGAGAGGGTCCCCGGGTCCCCAGCACCCAGCTCACATGGAAGCACTTTGTCTCCGTTTCAAGTGTGCATGCCACAACATGCCTCATCAGACCACCTCTGTCACAGATCACACCAAATCCGACCCAGTAAACTGCCCCTGCTCAAGTCCCAAGACGTGGGAACCTACGGTAACCAAGGCTTTGATGCTTGGCAGAGGCAGAGCAGAAGAGAGCAGGTCTTAGCGGAAAGAGAGACTTTAAATAACAAAGCAAGAAAAGATTGCGAACAGTACACCCTAAGCCAACAGACATAACAGCTCTTATTCCTTCAGCATTAAAATATGAGAAGGACGCACATTTCCTTTTCTCTCTGATTTCATACCCACCTCCCTCAGTCTCCAAAGCTGCAGGTAGAACCTGACGGCTCCCAGAAACCATTTCCTGATACACCTGAGGGCTGTTCCCTCCCTGCCTGGGGGTTCTTCATCCTCGCTGCTCGAATCATATCTTCAGTGGACAATCCAGCCTTTACAGACACAAGCATGAGCAAGCAGCGTACTAGAGAGAGGGTCTCCCCTGTTCCTGCTGCCCCAGCTGAGGCCATGCTGGCCCACTCGGCATCAGCTGTCCTTCCTCTGGGTCCTCAGACCTTCCCTGGGCTCGGTGGAGTCAGAGTCCTTCAAGGAGGCATTGACCACCCTTGCAAACCTGCAAATGAGAGAAAGGATCCACCTTCACCTGGCACTTCCCCAGCTGCACTGGATGGTGATAGCTCTCACCTGGGCACGAACCAACCTGACCTTCCCACTGTGACGGACACATGTTGGGTTCGGTGGGTTCCATGAGCACACCCTGGGCCAGGCTCCGAGCAGCTGCCCAGGAGAGCCGTCTGTCGGGATGGAAATGCTCTGTGTTGTAAACATGCACCTGCTGGGTACCTGAACTGTGGCTAGTGTGATGAGGGATGGAATGTTTAACTTCATTTACTTTAATTAATTTAAACATGAGCCGGCACATCTGGCTAGTGGCTTCCCCCCTGGATAGTGCAGCTGTAGGATCCAAAGATGCAGAAGACGTGACATGCCTGCCCTGGGGGTGCCTGCAGAGGATTTGCTGGCCTGACACGATCTTCCATTAATAGGTTCTTAGGGCTCATACACATGTGCCAGGCACTCCATGAGTCCCTGGGAGCACTCAGAGAGGACGGCCACCCCCCAAGCCCTCGAGGAATCCCAGCCGGGGCCCACTTGTAAGCAGAGTGAAGAGCATCACCCCCCACACCTGTGCTGGATGTAATCAGCGCAGCAGGGCGGGAGGGCACCTCACTGTCCTCAGGAAACCACCCCCCCTCTCTCGGGTCTGGACCAGAGCCAGGGCACATACCCAACATAGTGTGGGGCCCGACAGGCTGGGACAAACTGAGGAGGAAACTTTCCACTCCTGAACTAGATCCCAGCCCAGAGGTTTTACAAGAGGCGCTTCCCAGTGCTGAGCACTGTGTGAGACAAGAGTGAGGGAGATGCTGTCAGTGCCCTTGTAGTGACCACCCAGGGCTAGGGCTCCTGTGCCCACGAGTGGAAGGAAGGGTTAGAATGGATAGGGTTTAGAACCGAGAATTCCAATACCTGTCAGACAAACTCTCCAACTGATGTCCTCAGAGCCAGGGAAAGGTACAGCGAGGACTACCTTAACCCTGGGATCAGCCCCCACCACTTTGCTCAACTCCCTGTGCACTGGAGCCTGGGCCCCTCTCACCTCCTCTACAACTAGAATGTTCTACAGCTGCCCTGGTCACATGGGGTGAGATCCTTTTGTATGAATGTGTTTCCAGCCAAATAACTCTTGGCCAACAGTGTGTAGACAAGGCCTGGTTGTCAGGTGACCCCCAGAAGCAGGGGAAGAGTACAAGCTGCCCCCCCCACCCGTCCCCCAGTGGATCAGGCCTGGGAACCTCCTTGTGCCTGGCCTGGCTCTGGTTCCATCCCTGTGATATGTCCTGGGTGGGAGAACAGGAGGCCTGACTCCACTGTCTGCCCCTCCCCAGTGTCAATGAAGGAAAGAGTCTGGTAGATGGAGAAGAGGCTGGGACAGGAAGGAAGGCCCTCTCCCCGGGCTTTTAGGACGATGTCTATGTGGTGCTCTCACCCGGCACCCCGGCTCGTCCTGCCTCATCCCTGCTCATAAGTGGTCCCCAGGCAGGGGATGCGTGAGAGACAGTCCATGGGGCTTAGGGCCGAGGGCCTCATCGCAGTGCCTGGCTCCCCATCCACAGGCTGTGCTATTCCCCGTAATCCATCACCCTCTCTGGCCTCCCTTGTCCCAGAGGCCAATTAGATACCATTAGGGCTCCTTCTCTTAAATTAGGATTGATCCACCTGCCATGGGGTTAAGGAAACAGCCTGCTCAGAGGTGAGATCTATCATTAAATGACGTGGTTATTGACCCAATAATGGTGATTCTGAAACAGTTTTGTCCACTTAGAATGCTGGGAACCCTTTCTAGCTGGCAGTGGGATTTCCCCCCAAGTTTATTAGCATACAACGAACTGTATACACTCAAAGTGCAGAATTTGATCAAGTTTGAAGTACATACAATTGCATGAAACAATGGTGATGGGAGGTTTCACTTAGAAGCTGACGTTGTCAACTGTGTTTTTGGAGTCTAGGGAGACACACGCACACACACTCACACTCACACTCAGAGCCACACCACCTAGATTCACACAGGGAAGAGCCCACCACCACACACACAAACCCTCACCACCCAAAGGGAGCAAAAGTGCTTGTGAAGAAATGACCACTGTTCTTTCCCTGTCGTGTCAGCCTCGTTCCCCACATCCCCAGCCCCCGTTCCCAGCAGGCACCCAGAATTGGGGTGGTGCTCCCAATGAAAGCCAGCAGGAAAGCCCCGGGTCTCTCACCACCTAGATCTTTCCCCAGCAAGTGTGGGACTCCATGGAACTTACTATTTTCACTTACTCCCGAGACCACCTGCAATGACAGACAAGCATGAGGATCAGATCGCTCCCATGTGTTCTCTGGGTGACTTTAGAGACCTAGCCGGGAGACCATCCAGTAGAAGCCCCAAAGGCCAGAGTAGAGAACGCTGCTGAAAATTCCTGGATCACGTCCTCTCAAGTCCATGTCGGTTGCCAGTCATGAGATTCTTAGTCTGATGAGGGGGGATTTCTGCTAAGGAAAGTCCTGCCCCCCTCTACCCCCACCCCCCCCCACACACACACACAGTCTACGAGCTGGTGCAACCCTTCGCAAACAGCCGCATGAACCAGATGTCACTGGTAGGACTCGACACCCATCCCCAACAAGGAACTGATCAATATCGTCTCTGATGGGCATGCCCACATTTTCACACATGAATTCAACTGAAAGAAAGAAACCTAGAAAGCAGGGTATGTGTCTCAGACACAGGCAGGTCAGCTCACCGTGGCACTGGACGGGGCCTTGGCCTCGGCCCTGTCCCAGGTTGCTGCTCCGCCAGGCCCTCGGGAGGCAGCCAGGAGGACACAGGGTAACTATCACTCAATGGTGGTGCTGCTGTGCTGACGTAGGGGGTTCTGCTTGACATGACACGGGCCCAGCCTGCCCGGCAGCAACGGGTTAACAAGCAAGAACTGAGCTGTTCCGGGCCACCCGTCTCGGTGAAGGAAGGAGGCAAAGGAGAGGGACGGGAAGGGAGAGAGAGGCAGAGTCCGGGCTGATAACAAAGCGCATATTGAGTTCCTGTTTGTCACTGTCCCCGGCCATTAGGCTCACACAACCCAACGCTTCCAGGGCTTGTGGTGATCCTGTTATTAAATGCCCTAAAGTATCTCCCTGAGTCTTATCTGCTTTGGGCCAGAGGCTGAGGAGTGACCCCCAGCACTGACAGGTGTTGTCCTACATTGTCCGAGGTGGCCTCACACTTCTCAGAAACCGTGGGCCGACCGGGAGCACAGGGCTTCCTACGTGCATTTCACACTAATGGCCGTGCCAAAGTCAGCTGAATGCACGTGTGGCTGCGGGGGGGCTGCGTGACCGATGAGGCCACCTTGTAAGGCTGGCAGGATCTGGGACCTGGGTAGACTCTGGCGCTCCAGGCATGTTCCCAGATGCGATGCCGTAACTCCCTCGCCCCACGTCGAGTGCGCGTGAGGAGTGCAGGTCAGAGTTCAGAGCTGCAGCCACGTGCCTGGGGGCCGCATGGTAGCTCCTGAGCTTGGGCCCTTCATCTCTGCACCTCTGCCCCTCTCTCCGAGGGGCGGGGAGAGAAAGCCAATGCCAGCACAGCTGTGGCGAGGGCTGAACAAGACAATGTATGCAAAGCGTGTGGGGCGATGGGGTTCTTTCGGACAAAAAGGACCCAGCATTGGGACGTGTACATGGGGCATATATCTCCCGGGGAAACACATGCTCTTACCCACAGGCACTGCCCACACCACACGTTCACACCACGCAGACGCACACAGAGACCCTGCCCCTAAAGCCCGTACACACAGACGCGCACCGTATAAGGGAGCGTGGCTGTTCCCAGGGACTGGAGCACTGGCCATGGTTCTTATCTGGAAAATCGGTCCTTCCAGAAATGTCCCCTTTCCCAACAGGAAGCTGGAAATAGGGTAACCTTCCAGACTGAAACCAGCAAGAAAGCCCCACCTTTCCTTTCTTGAGGATTTTTCCTCCATGGGTAAATGATTTTAAAACACGTACCATTTTCACGGGGCCTTGAGTCCCCCTGCAATCGCAGAAATGAAAACACAGTGAGAGTCAGGTCATACTGTATTCTGCTTGCATGGGGCTTTTGTTCTCTTGGTGAGTCTAGAAAACCAGATGGGAAAAGGCAGTCGACTCAAGGGAACCCAAAAGCAAGAGTAGAGCAAGTGTACTTATGCCAAAAGGCACCAACTTTTCCTGGACGGTAGGTCTCAGGTCCATTTTGATTGGCAATTATAAAATTCTTTTCCAAGGAAGAGAAATGCCAAGATGTTCACTGCTGTCCAGTTTGGAATGGATGCTGTCATTTTTGAGTGCCCTCTTGACTCAGGTATCTGTTGGTAACAAACTCCCAACTGACACTCTCCCCACCGTGGAAACTGCATGTGCCATCCATGATATACACTGTCAGATCATCCTGCGTGAAATCCATCAATCCTGAAATAAACCGCCAAAGCAACATATCAATCTCAGACAAAGACAGGAGACCTTACCCTGGCATTAGATGGAGCCTCTTCGTCTGCTGTGTCATGAGGAATTTCCTCGATAGGCCCTGGGGGGGATCTAGAACGACGTGCCAGTCACGAGTGGTGCTACTTGGCACTTAGGCAGCTTTGGTCGACTGGTCACGGAAGGGGGCTTATGGAGCCGGTTAGTTAATAACCATGACCAGGGTTTTCCTTGGTGCAAAAGGAAGGCAATGGGAAGAAGCAGAAGAGAAATGAGAAACAGAGCCTTTAGACTTTCCAGTAAAGGCCATCTAAGTCACCGTGACATGTTCATGATTGCAACGGTGTGACATTTTGGAAAGGGCAGATCTGGAGAGACACTAAGAAGACCAGGGGTTTCAAGGAAAGAGGAAGGGGTGAACAGGTGAAACCAGGGGCTCATTAGAGCAGTGAGACTCTTCTGGTTGGTTGGTACCAGATATCCAATATTTTTTCCAAAAAAAGGACATAGAAATTGGGGCACCTGGGTGGCTTAGTTGATTATGAAGCACCCGACTCTTGATTTAGGCTCAGGTCACGACCTCACAGTGCGTGGGTTGGAGCCCTGCGTCAGGCTCTGCACTGACAGCTTGGGATTCTCTCTCCCCCTCTCTCTCTGCCCCTCCCCCACTTGCACGTGTGCACGCTCTCTTTCCAAAATAAATCTTTAAAAAACATAGAAATGTACAACACAAGGAGTGAACGTCAATGTCAAGTATACATCCATATTGGTTCACTAATAGTGACAAGCATAGCACAAAACGATTAGGGGCGAGTAATAGAAGAAATAGGATGGGGGGAGAGGATAGGGTGTAGGAGAACTTTCTCTGTTATCTGCTCCATTTTTATGTTAATCCGAAGAGCTTTAGTAGTTACAGAATAATTTAATTAATTAAATACTTTATGTTTATTAATTAAGAACTACTTTAAAAGCACCTGGTTTATTAATTTGAAAATAATCTGCCAGCCCTGTTTCAAGGAGAGATCTAGCTCCACTCCTGTTCAGCAGCCAGTGAATGTGCAAACATTAGCTTGAGACATCGTTTCCCATGAAATGTCAACAAGGCTGAGTTGTTAACCCACGTTTACTTCCATGGTCATAGCCTTAAGGTCTGTCTGTTGCAGTCAATGAGAACTTTTCACAGGTGGAATAAAAAAGCATATGGCGCAGCACCTTACCCTTTTCCGTTATACGGGTACACTGAATAAACTTCCATCAGTATTGAATTTGCTTGATGATTGAATTTCCACAGCACCTTCCATTGGTTTGTTTGCGGGGTGCACCCTGGGGTGCGGCAGGATGCTGTTTTTGCTACCCGCTGCTGGGGGTGAGGTGTGTGTCTTCTTAGATGAGGAACACATTGTCCTTCCACATCCATCTCACACCACTCTGGGAAATGCATTCACACAATAAGAGCTAGTGGGCACCTGGCCGGCAGAAGATCACAGCGAAAGTAGTAATGACTTATTCACAGTTCAAACTGTTGATCTCCTGTCCACCAGCTGATCGTGCGCTCCAGGATCTCGCAGTGTGCACTTAAAAAACCCAGCAGATACGGGTGCCTGGGTGGCTCAGTCGGTTAAGTGTCCTGACTTCAGCTCAGGTCGTGATCTCACAATGCCTAGGTTTGAGCCCCGCGTCAGGCTCTGGGCTGACAGCTCAGAGCCTGGAGCCTGCTTCAGAGCAGGGCCCGGGGACCCCTATCTTACAGTTGCCGGCATGGAACCTTAGAGACCTTCAGAGATTCACAACACCGATGAGTGATGGATCTGGGACAGGAATGCAACGGGTTCCCGGAGACAGAGATCCCTGAAGCCCCAAGCAAGTCCATTGGATCATGCCCTTGACTCCTGAACCAAGGGCTTCCCTCCCTCCAATCCTCAACTCCTCCTGCCCCAACGTTCCTCCTGGAGGAGGCGTCTGAGCCAGAACAGCGGCCTGAATCGCAGCTCAGCCTCTTCTCTGGGTCTATCAATCCCTGACCCAAAACATGACACTGTTTTCCCCAAACCAAGCCCCACTGAAGGAGCAGGGGAAGGAGCCCAGCCGTGCACATCCTTACCCACACCTTCACACCATAAGCCACCTCGTGTGGAGCCTTCCCCAATGGCCAGCTGAGCACCGTCAGTGGCCAGGCGTCTGCTTGGCTCCCAAGCTGACTCAGAAGCCAGGACGTCCCAAACCAACCGTCACACGACGGCTCTACCAAGAATTAGGTTCCCTTCAACTGGCCACCCCTGGCTGAGCAGCTAATGTGAGTCAACTGGGAACGTGGCCTGTTGGGCTGGTGCTTTGGTGGTTTATCGAATGAAGTCTGGGACTCTCAGTGTTTCACTGACTGTTGGTCTGAGTAACCATCCAAGCAGTCTGGGCTAAGGCCCGCCTGACTCAGGGAGGGGTTGTACTGGCTCTGAGGGGGCACCTTCCCTGCTCCTTCCTTTTCCCCCAAATCCGGGCTCTAGGACTCCTCATCCGTCCCTAGACCCTGCAGGGACAGGGGACAGAGTCCCATCGCCTCCTAGACGGTCCACTCCTTACCCACAGCCTGTGACCCCACTCCAGGATTTCCCGAAGGAGCCCCAGACCCTCACGACCTCTGCTACCAAATGTTTACTTCATGAACCTGAGAGAACTGTCTCTTCTCACCACTCTCCCAGGCAGACCAGGCCAGGAGAGAACGCTGCTTCGTTCTGCATTCTTTTGGCAGAAGGCAGAGGGGAAGGGCTGTGGGCAGGGGTGTGAGGGAGGGCAGGGGGTGGTGGGGAAAGGGGAAGGGACAGCATTCTTGAACATTCCTGCAGAGACCAGCAGAGCCAGAACCCCAAGGAAGGACCTGGTGTCCAGAGGGACGCAGGCCCAGCTGCTGACGGGCGGCCCAGAGCCATGGAGACGCCCAGTTGCGCCCTGCACAGAGCCCTCTCCTGCCCGGGCATCCTGAGCGCTGGGGACGTGGGGGCAGCGGAGGCAGTGCCCTTAGCTGGACACAGTACAGACGGAGCAGAACAGGGCAGATGGGCCTCTGAGCCCGCGGACCCGGAGACCCAGCACCTGGGGAGGCCAGGAGGGAGGGAGGCCGGGAGAAGGCTGTTCCGGCACTGGCCCTGAGTCTTGGGTCCCGTTAAGGGGACCTTGTCTAACCTCCTGTGCTGAGGCCACCAGCTCATGCTGGTCACATTCCTGGCTTCTGTGCCAACCTCTGTCCCAGCCTCTGAAACTTTCTCTTCCAAATGTCCTTCCCTTCCACTAGATGCTGCTCTACCGTCCCTTACAACACCCCCATTTCTGATCCCTAGGTCCTCGTGTGGACGAGGCATGGAGGTGATCTGGGGAGTCCTCCCCATTCCCTGCAAGGTGAGTGGAGATCCGAGTGTTTGCCTGGGCTCCCTGACATCAAGATGACAATATTAACTCCAAGAGCTAGAGCTGGAAAGGCGCTCAGCCTGAGTCAGGCTCTTTTCGCCCGTCAGCTTCTTAACCACCCCCAGGCCCCCTGAAGTTAGTTCCTGCCCTACATTCCAGGAAACTGAACCTCAGAGAGGTGACGCGACCTGCCCAGAGTCACACGGCACGTGAGTGGACAGGCTGTGATTCGAACCGAGGTTCCTAGGTTCCAAACACCAGAGACTGAACCACTTTTCTGTCCCATTGTCTAAGGCAGTGGCTAATGATTGAGTGCCTTCTATGTGCTGGACAGCAGCCAGAGCTGAGAGAATGGAGATAAATAAGACAGACTCACTGTGTCCCCTCTCCTGGGAACCTAGCCCCCACATGTCCCCAGCATCTAGCACAGAGCTTGGCACAGACTGAGCCCTCAGTCAGTGACGGATAAATGAACAGGTATTGGTTATACAATAAGCACTTAAGTCTGAAGACTTTTTGTGGTCCATCCCAGGGAAAGTGCAGGACAGACGATGTCCTGGGACCTCACGTTTTTCCCATCCAGGCATCTGTCTGGGTCCTCAGGCATCTGTTTGGGTCTGTCGGCTTAGCCCCACTGGACCATCCCAAGGCTCCTCCCGCCCCTGGAGTGCCGCTCTCTGTAAAACAGTGGTTTAGGATGACTTTCCCAGTGGCACATGCTTCTTCGTTTTTCCCAGTGTTTCTCGATTTCTTGGGGGCCTTAAACAGTATAGAGAATATGGTGAGTTCTGTAGATGCCTCCCCCTGAAAAGCACACGTGAGCCTGTAGTTTACATCCAGTTTCAGGGGCTTCCTAGACCCTCGGTGAAGAGTCTCGGTTGTAGCGGATCTTGAAGACCACAGACATTCAAAACCAACAGAACCGCATCTCAAAGGGTGCCATGGATTCAATCAGCAAATTCGTATCAAATTCCCGCCATGCGCTGTGTATCATGATGGGTTCTGGGGACCTCAGGGGACAGCTGCAGCATCCAGGGGAGTCAGGAGGCAGCTCCTGGGAAGCAGGAATCCAGTCAGCAGCCTCTGGGCTCCCAGGCCACACCTACAGAGTGGCCTCCAGTGGCTTCCGGAGATTCCCACATCCCTGAGGCGCCTGTGACTTTTCTCCCTCCTGGCCCTCTCCATCAGAGTCCTCGGGAGCAGGCTTATCCAAAGATGAAGGTGGACGATTCGGAATGTAGGCACTGTCTTTAGTGCTTCTGCTCCAGAGTATATCCCACAGGTGTGCAAGTTCAGCTTCCAACTTAGTGTTACAAGTTCAAAGCCACCCTCGTCCTAACTTCCTCAACAAAATGTCAGGAACCTCTTCCTCTCCTTTTTGTTGCTAACAGTAATAATGACAACCACCAATAATAACAAAACATTTATCCATTCATTGGGCACATGTGTATTGCCCTTTTGGGGGCACCTGGGACTATGGGGCCCACAAGATCCCAGGTGCCCAGGTGGCTGAGGGGTAGGGGTGGGGACAGGATGAGTTGATGCCTGGCCACAAGTGCCAATCTACATTTCACGGGGTCTGAAACTGCCACAAATTTGAAGACCGCTTTGAGGAAAAAATTAAAACTGCAAAAACAAATGTCGGTTCAAAAGTGGCAAACTGTGGCGTTAAGAAAAAGTCTAAATATTGGCGACATTACAAAACCCAGAAAATAATGCTTTCCTGTATTGCCTGCCAAACGTACAACACTTCTCTTTTTTTTTTTTTAATTTAAAAAAATTTACTTTGGTGTCATGGTTTTTGATCGCTTCTCCATAGGGCAACCCTTTTTCTGATACGTTCTAAAGAACAAGTAAGCTAGGATTGCAGTCTTTCTTCTAACATAGGAGATACCACCTTGTTCTTTCTTAGTTTAGAAAGCAATGTCAGTGTTGGGGTGCCTGGGTGGCTCAGTCAGTTAAGCATTCGACTCCTGATTCTGATTTCGGCTCAGGTCATGATCTCACAGTTTCGTCCGATCGAGCCCCATATTGGGCTCTGCGCTGACCCTGCGGAGACTGCTTGGGATTTTCTCTCTCTCTCTCTCTCTCTCTCTCTCTCTCTCTTTCTCTCTCTCTCCCTCTCTCTCTGTCTGTCTCTGCCCCTTCGCTGCTAGTGCTCTGTCTCTCTCAAAATAAATAAACTGAAAAACAAACAATGTCATCATTTGTAACACCATCTAAATTTTTGAGATTGTTGTCAAATTTGGGAAGGACTTTCCTGAACTTCTATCATTCTGTGATAATGTCCATGATCTGAGCATTTTGAGTGTTCTTTGTGAACTGATTAACTGTTAATACTCTTTGAGGTAATCACAGTTAGTAACTAATTGGTCATCAATGTAAATTTGTAAAGAGTTTTCCATTATCTTGATTTTGTGGGAAACCAGTCAGTCAGAACTTTTTCTATTCCTTCAATAGGTTAAGATTTACTCCACTTTCTTAATTTGATTATCAAATAATCCAAGAGCCTAATCTTTGACTCTATTTGAAATTTATCTCTTCCTCTTCATGAATGGTGAGTTTTGATATGAAAAACTTTGTGTTAGAATCCTCATTGTTTGGTGCATTGATAACGATATATGCTGCACTGAGTTTATTCCAGTAGGAATGGATACCAGCATAATTCTGTTGGCTCAATATGTCCTAACTGAGCACTCCAACTTGTTCATTAAGGAAAAAGTTCAATCCTGAGTATTCGGGGCCTGAAAACTGTGGCAAAAAGATATTGGATAGGAAATGTGTTCCCTTGGTGATTAAGGACACACACACACACACACACACACACACACACACACACACTACATATCCATTTTCTCCATCATTTCCTAAAAGGGAGGCCATCTTAGCACACAAAGTAAGAAGGACATAACTTTAGAAAAAACGAACCATAGCCCTTTCCAGGCAGGGACAGTTGGTAACTTGTAACACTGGTTTATGGATTTCAGTCTTGTGCCATTACCTCCTAGCTGTGTGACCTTGGGTAAGTAACCTGGCCTCTCTGTGCCTCACTGCCTGCTCCAGGTCCTTGGGAGGATGAAGCAATCTAATCAGCCACAAGCTTAAACTACTGCAGCTGGCAGTTGCCTTTGTTGTCATTTACGGGCAACAGTGCCACTCAGTGTCCTTTCATTCAGGCTTCAGACAGGCCGCTCCTGAGCAGCAAAAATGAGTGGGAACCTTGTGCATCCGCCAAGGCCGAGGCCCAAGCAGAGGCAAAGGCCATAAATGTTCACGGAATCCAGAATGAAGTTGGACCTTCCCCTCACACTCAAGGCAGAAGTTAATTCAGGAGCGCCTGGGTGACTCAGTGGATTAAACATCCGACTCTTGATTTTGGCTCAGGTCATCAGCCCCACACAGCACGGAGCCTGCTTGGGATTCTCTCTCTCTCTCTCTCTCTGTCTCTGTCTCTGTCTCTGTCTCTCTGCCCCGCCCCCCCACTGAGACCTCCCCCACCAAAATAAATAAATACATTTTAGAAAGGATTAAGACGGTAAATTTCATATTATGCATATTTTAGCACAATTTAAAAAATGAACACAGCAGTACCACAAAAGACAACACAAAGTTAAAAGACACAGACTTTAAGGAAAAACATTTGTAACTCATATGCAAATAAGCCCACAGACTATATAAATAACATTTCTCTATAAATAGGAAATGATTACAGATCAAGTGACAGAAGAATCAAATACAAATGGCTATTAAATATGTGCAAATATATGCAATCTCACTAATAATTTGGGGAAAAGAAGTTAAAAGGAAAAATTATTTCTCAGTCACCAAATTGACTAATTATGATTGATCATATTGTCTGCAATCAAGGCTGTGGGTAAATAGGAATTCTCATATACTGATGGTGATACCCTAAATCGGTGACTTCTTTTTGGAACGCCAATCTTTCGTTTTTACCAAAATATTAAATATCCACACCTTTTCCTTAGTATTTTATTTCTAAGATCAATCATTGAAGAAAAAAATATAGCTTATGTAACAACCAATGAATATATAGGTTATGTCCCATTCAGTATTATTGATAATAGTACATAACTGATACCAATGTGTCTCTCAATAATAAATAAACGTTAAAAAATTAAGAATTAAAAAGAAGACATCATTATAGGTACAGCAGAGGTAGAAAAGACAACAAATGGATCTTATGAATACATTTATGCCAATACATTTGAAAAATGTGTACCAAATATACAGAGTCTTTGAAAAACACAAATTTCCCAAATGGATTCTTTTTGCATAACGTTTATTTTTGACGGGGGGGAGGGGCAGACAGAGAGAGAGGGAGACCCAGAATCTGAAGCAGGCTCCAGGTTCTGAGCTGTCAGCACAGAGCCTGACACGGGGCTCGAGCTCACGGACTGTGAGATCATGACCTGACCTGAAGTCGGAGGCTTAACCCACTGCACCACCCAGGCGCCCCCAAAACTGATACTTAGAGAAATGTAACCTCTAAGTAGTCTTATAGCCATTGAATAAATGTAATCATAGTTTAAAAGCTTTTTTTTTCTGTTTCTCTCTCTCTCTCTCTCTCTCACACACACACACACACCCAGACACACACACACACACACACACACACACACACACACACCAGTCCTTATTGCTATTATTGGCTAAATACCAAAATTTCATTGAGATGTCATTGTAATCTTATGGCAATATTTCAATGAGTGGTGAAAAGGGCTACTTTCCAATCCATCCGATGAGAACACTGTGATGTTAATACCAAAATCAGACAAAAACTAAGTAGAAGAAAGAACTATAGGCCAGTCTTCCTGTGGATCACTGATAGACAAAAGAAAGAAGAGAAGATATTGACCCAGTCTTCAAGTCAAAGAACCTAACGCAACCCAAGCCAACCCAATTTAGTGTATGGTCGAAGATGACATACCCTGAAGTGCTAAAACCTGTTAACGGCTTTAAAAATGTTAGATAAACAATGACTGGGGTGGGGGATGGCTGCTGGAGAAATTCTCATGAAGGAAGTAGGATAGGAAATAACCATTTCAATTAACAACTCAGGCAACAAGAGATGTTGGTGAGGATGCAGAGAAAGAGGATCTCTTTTGCACTGCTGGTGGGAATGTAAACTGGTGCAGCCACTCTGCAAAACAGTATGGAGGTTCCTCACAAAGTTAAAAATAGAACTACCCTACGACCCAGCAATTGCACTACTAGGTATTTATCCAAGGGATACAGGTATGCTGTTTCGAAGGGGCACATGCACCCCAATGTTTGTAGCAGCGCTATCAACAATAGCCAAAGTATGGGAAGAGCCCAAATGTCCATCGATGGACGAATAGATAAAGAAAATGTGGTGTGTGTGTGTATATATATATATATATATACACACAACGGAGCATTACTCGGCAATCAAAAAGAATGAAATCTTGCCATTTGCAACTATGTGGATGGAACTAGAGGGTATTATGCTAAATGAAATTAGTCAGTCAGAGAAAGACAAATATCATATATCATATGACTTCACTCATACGAGGACTTTACGACACAGAACAAGGAACACAAGGGAAGGAATGCAAAAATAATATAAAAACAGGCAAGGGGACAAAACATAAGAGACTCTTAAATATGGAGAACAAACAGAGGGTTACTGGAAGACTTGTGGGGGGATGGGCTAAATGGGTAAGGGGCATTAAGGAATCTACTCATGATCATTATTGCACTATATGCTAACTAACTTGGATGCAAATTTAAAAAATTAAAAAAATTCAAACCTGGGGAAAAAAAGAAAGAACCGTTTCGGGGCACCTGGGTGGCTCAGTCGGTTGAGCATCCGTTGAGCATCTCTCTCTTGATTTTAGCTCAGGTCCTGATTACAGGGTGTGGGATAGAGACCTGCGTCAGGCTCTGTGCTGAGCATGGAAGCTGCTTGAGATTCTCTCTCCCTCTGCCTCTCTCTCTCGCTCTCTAAAAACTGAAAAACATAAAAATAAAAAATAGGGGCGCCTGGGTGGCTCAGTCGGTTGAGCGTCCGACTTCAGCTCAGGTCACGATCTCACGGTTCATGAGTTCGAACCCCGCGTCAGGCTCTGGGCTGATGGCTCAGAGCCTGGAGCCTGCTTCCGATTCTGTGTCTCCCTCTCTCTCTGCCCCTCCCCCATTCATGCTCTGTCTCTCTCTGTCTCAAAAATAAATAAACATTAAAAAAATAAAAATAAAGAATAAAAAAATAAAAAATAAAAGAAAGAACTGTTTTAGAAATGTCTTTAAAAAGCAGTCTTTGTTTTGTCTCCACAAGGAAGGAGAAATATGGTATTGCATGTGTGGGGAGCGTGGTATATGTGGGTAAAAGTGAAGAAATCTGCCTGGCTGGAACAGGCCAGCCTAAGATATTTCTTATCTTAGAAATAAGATAGGAGGAGAAGATGGGGTGCCTGGGTGGCTCATGCGGTTAAGCATCCCACTCTTGATCTTGCCTCAGGTCTTGAACTCAGGGTTGTGAGTTCAAGTCCCATGCGGAGCCTACTTAAAAAAAAAGATAGGAGGAGAAGATATGATTGTATAATCACAATCAAACAAGATTGATTTGTTGAACAGAGTTGGTGGCTAGGGACGGAGTGTTTGGAACTGTCAGCCCAAAAGCTGACACACAGATCCATGGATCGATGATGGACGGATAGACAGACTCATAGATGCACAGATGAAGGGGTGGATTTCATCTGTGACGACTTGTTGGGAAGGCAAAATTATAAAGGTCACTTAGCCATAAATCTAACGGATTTTGGGAGCACCTGGGTGGCTCAGTAGGTTAAGCTTCCAACTTTGGCTCAGGTCATGATCTCCCGGTTCGTGAGTTCCAGCTCCATGTCGGGCTCTGTACTGACAGCTCGGAGCCTGGAGCCTGCTTCAGATTCTCTGTCTCCCTCTCTCTCTACCCCTACCCCACTCGTGCCCTGTCTCTCTCTCTCTCTCTCTGTCAAAAATAAACCAACATTAAACAAAATTTAATCGATTTTCTCAGAGGCTGAACTTAGTGACATTGAAAGACACACCCCAAGCCAGGCACACAGAGTCCCTACATGAAAACCAATTGTGAAGCGGATAGTATTTTCTTTAGGACCATCATCAGCTTCTTCCTGTCTTTTCTCTTCTGCATCTATATTGATTTCTTCCTCTGAACGGTTCTGCAGAGCCCATCCGGCATGGGCGATACAGCTGCCCAGAGACCACAGTCAAGTACGTGAGTGGTGGGCAAATGTTTACAGTTCTACAATGTGACATACACTAGGGACTATGGGGAAAGTGACATATACCCTAGTCCCTAGTGTATGTTTTAAAGCAGTTCTAACAGTGAAACAAGTGGTTAATGGAAAGATTTTTATCCCACCATATGGTTTCACAGAGTGGAGTATATGGCACCTTCCTCTAGGTCCCTCATAGGTTTTTAAGCTTTTCTAAATTTCTGAAATCAGATGGTAGCTGAAAGAGGTTTTCACCTCCGTGTTGTCTCACAGAGTTGAGTAGACGGCACTTTCCTCATAGACCCGGCAGAGGGTTTCAAGTACTTCTGTTCGTGAAACAAGATATTAGTTGAAAGACCGTTTCTCCATAAGACTCTTTCACACAATCCAGTATATGCCACTTTCATCGTAATTCCCCGAAAATGTTTACGGAAACTTCTAACGGTGAAACAAGATGTTCGTTGAAGGATGGTTTCACCACACTGTTGTTTCATAGAGCTGAGTGATGGCGCTTTCCATAGAGTTGCCCGCGTGGGTTTTCTAAGCAGTTACAAATTAGTGACATCCAATGGTAGTTGAAAGATGGTTTCACCACAGTGTTGTCTCACAGAGTGGCGATTATGGTGCTTCTCTCATCGTTGCTCGCGTACATTTTCCATCCCGTCCAAACCGTCCACATCTGGTTTCGCCAAGATACAAGTGTTTGAAAAACCCATGCGGGGTCTATGGGGATAGACAGTACCCTATGTTCCACTCTGGGAAACAACACTTTGGGGAAACCGTCTTGCGACTGACACCTGGTTTCACTAAGTTAGAAGCATTTGAAAACGTATGAAGGGCCTACATGGAAAGGCCATAGACTCAACTCTGGGAAACCACACAGGATGGAAACCAGCTTTCCACTAACCTCTGGTCTCACCCTGATAGAAGTGTCTGAAAACTATGCAGGGTCTGTGCGGAGAGTGCCATACACTCAAGTCAGGGATACAGCACGGTGGGGAAACGATATTTCAACGTACACCTGGTTTCACTAATTCAGAAGTGTTTGGAAAGCATGTGAGACCTAAGGCGAAGGTGCGCCATACACGCAAACTCTAAGAAACACTGTGGGGAAACCGTCTATCACCTAACATCTTGTTTCATCAAGTGAGACATGTTCGCGAACCCGAGTGGTGAACTGTGAGGAAAGTGGCATAAATTCGTCTCCGCGTTGAGGGCACAAGGGAGGGTGCCGGTCAGGATCCGTCTTTGGCTGCCAAGGCCACACACGTCGATGGGCCCCTGGTCGAGGAGGCCTCCGGAATCCTCTGGGGCAGCTGCAGCCGGGCCTGGGAAACCACATGCTGAGCTTCCCGGTTCCATGCCGAGTCAGCCTGCACAGCGTCTTAAACCCCAGGCGCGTGGTGTTGTCACACGTTGGAATTGGGTCCGCACGGGGAGAGCCTTTGCTAGGATTAGGGTTCGGCCCAGGGACGTCGCCAGGGCCGCAGAGACTCTGGTCTCCCGATCTCCCTCGAGATCAGGGCTGACGTGAGGGCCCGTGCGACAAGGCGGCTCAAGTGCAGGGTACGGGTTCGAGGCAGGCTTAGGTTTCCCTGGAGGGTCCCGGTTCGGGGTAGGGTTAGGGTTAGGGTTAGGTCCCAGGAGGCTCCAGGCGCCGAACGCACAGCAGGGCAGTAGTCCCCCGGAAGGGCTGAGTGGAGGGCACAAGGGAGGGTGCCGGTCAGGATCAGTCTTTGGCTGCCAAGGCCACACACGTCGCTGGGCCCCTGGTCGAGGAGGCCTCTGGAATCCTCGTGGGCAGCTCTAGTCGGGCCTGGGTAACCACATGCTGAGCTTCCAGGTTCCAGGCCGAGTGAGCCTGCACCGCTTATGGAACCCAGGCGCGTGGTGTTGTGCCAGGTTTGTATTGGGTCCTCACAGGGAGACAGCATTAGCGAGGGGTAGGGTTCGGGCCAGGGACGTCACCCGGGCCGAAGCGATTCTGGTCTCATGATCTCCGTCGAGGGCTGAAGTGAGGGCCCATGCGACAAGGCGGCTCAAGTGCAGGGTACGGGTTCGAGGCAGGCATAGGATTCCCTGGAGGGTCCTGGTTCGGGGTAGTGTTAGGGTTAGGGTTAGGTCCCAGGAGGCTCCAGGCGCCGAACGCACAGCAGGGCAGTCGTATCCCTGAAGGGCTGAGTGGAGGGCACAAGGGAGGGTGCCGGTCAGGATCAGTCTTTGGCTGCCAAGGCCACACACGTCGATGGGCCCCTGCTCGAGGAGGCCTCCGGAATCCTCTCGGACAGCTGCAGCCGGGCCTGGGAAACCACATGCTGAGCTTCCAGGTTCCATGCCGAGTCAGCCTGCACCGCTTCTAAACCCCAGGCACGTGGTGTTGTCACACGTTGGAATTGGGTCCCCACGGGGAGACAGCCTTAGCTAGGGGTAGGGTTCGGCCCAGGAAAGTCGCCAGGGCCGAAGCGACACTTGTCTCGTGATCTACCTCGAGGGCTGACGTGAGGGCCCATGCGACAAGGCGGCTCAAGTGCAGGGTTAGGGTTCGAGGCAGTCTTAGGTTTCCCTGGAAGGTCCCGGTTCGGGGTAGTGTTAGGGTTAGGGTGAGGTCCCTAGTAGGCTCCAGTCGCTGAACGCACAGCAGGGCAGAAGTCTCTCCGAAGAGCCGAGTAGAGGCCACAAGGGAGAGTGCCGGTCAGAATCCATCTTGGCTGCTAAGGCCACACACATCGATGGGCCCCCGGTGGAGGATGCCTCCGGAAAGTACTCGGCAGCTGCAGCCGGGGCCTGGGAAACCACATGCTGAGCTTCCAGGTTTCATGCCGAGTGAGCCTGCACCGCTTCTTGACACCAGGTGCGTGGTGTTGTCACACGTTTGTATTGGGTCCCCATGGGGAGAGAGCCTTAGCTAAGGTTAGGGTTAGGGCCACACACGTCGATGGGCCCCTGGTCGAGCAGGCCTCCGGAATCCTCTCGGGCAGCTGCAGTCGGGCCTGGGAAACCACATGCTGAGCTTCCAGGTTCCATGCCGAGTGAGCCTGCACCGCTTCTGGACCCCAGGCCCGTGGTGTTGTCACACGTTGGAATTGGGTCCGCACGGGGAGACAGCGTTAGCGAGGGTTCGTGTTCGGCCCAGGGACGTCGCCAGGGCCGAAGCGACTCTGGTCTCGTGACCTCCCACCAGGGCTAAAGGTAGGGCCCATGCGACCTGGCGGCGTAAGTTCAGGGTTAGGGTTCGAGGTAGGCTTAGGTGCGGTGAAGGTTCCCAGTTCCGGGTGGGGACAGGGTTAGGGTTAGGTCCCAGGAGGCTCCAGGCGCCGAACGCACGGCCGGGCAGTCGTCTCCCCGAAGGGCTCAGTGGAGGGCAGAAGGGACAATGCAGATCAGATTCAGCCTTTGGCTGCCAAGCCCATACAAGTCGATTGGCCCCTGGTCAAGGAGGCCTCTGGAATCCTCTCGGGCAGGTGCAACCGGGCCTGGGAAACCACATGCTGAGCTTTCCCGTTCCATGCCGAGTGAGACTGCACCTCTTCTGGACCCCAGGCGCGTGGTTTTGTCACACGTTGGAATTGGTACCTCACGGGGAGACAGCCTTAGCTAGGGTTAGGTTTCAGCCCAGGGACGTCGCCAGGGCGAACCTACTCTGGTCTCGTGATATCCGTTGAGGCCTGAAGTTAGGGCCCGTGCGACCAGGCGTTCAAGTGCAGGGTTAGGGTTCGAGGCAGGCTTAGGTTGCCCCAGGAGGGTCCAGGTTTGGGCTAGGGTTAGGGTTAGGGTTACGTCCCAGGAGGCTCCAGGCGCTGCACGCACAGCAGGGCACTTGTTCCCCGAAAGCCTGAGCTGAGGTCTCAAGGGAGAGTGCCGGTCAGCTTCAGACTTTGGCTGCATATGCCACAAGAATCGGTGGTTCCCTGGTAAGGCAGGCCACAGGAATCCTCTCGGGCAGCTGAAGCAGTGTTTGCAAATGCCCTGCTGACCTCCACTTAGACCTTCACAGACATCTATGCCACCCGACAGCTTACTTGACAGACTCTTTCCACAAAGTGCCTTTTGACAGAGTTGAGAATGTGGCACTTTCACCCTAAGCCCTGCATTGATTTTCTAACACTTCGAACCTCGCAAAAGAGGATGGTTGTTGAACGATGGTTTTCCTTACACTGCTGCTCTACAGAATCGAGTATAGGGCACTTTCATGTATCCCAAGCACAGTTTTCCAAACACTTGAACCTTGGTGAAACCTGATGTTAATCGAACAGTGGTCTCCTCCCAGAGTTGTGTATATGGCACTTTGCCGAGGCCACTCAAGTGTTTCTAAACACTTCAGACTTTGTGAAACCAGGTATTCGTTGAAAGACGGTTGCCCCACAGTGTTGTTTCACAAGGAGGTGGCTATTTAGCACCTTCCGCTTAGGCCCCTCATAGGTTTTCAAACACTTCCACCTTAGCGTAATGGGCTGTTACTTGAAAGATGGTTTCCCCCGCAACATATCAGACAGGTGTGTATGTGGCACTTTTGATGTCGCCCCCCGCATGGGTGTTCAAGCACACTAAGTTAGCGAAACCAGATGTTAACAGATAGATGTTTGCACCACACACACGTTTCACAGGGTTGAATACGGGGCACTTTGGCTGTAGTCCCCGCATGAGTTTTTCGCCACTTCTAGTGTCGTGAAACAAGACATTCGTTGAAAGATGTGTTGTTTGCCAGAGTTGACTATGTGGCACTTTATTCATAGGCTTTATGCATAGGTTTTGGAACACGCCTAGCAACGTGAAACCGTTACCTTAGTTGACAGATGGTTTCCCCACAGCGGTTTTTAGAGTCGGGTGTATGTCACTTTCCCCATAGTCCCTAGTGTATGTTTTAAAGCAGTTCTAACAGTGAAACAAGTGGTTAATGGAAAGATTTTTATCCCACCATATTGTTTCACAGAGTGGAGTATATGGCACCTTCCTCTAGGTCCCTCATAAGTTTTCAAGCTTTTCTAAATTTCTGAAATCAGATGGTAGCTGAAAGAGGTTTTCACCTCCGTGTTGTCTCACAGAGTTGAGTAGACGGCCCTTTCCTCATAGACCCGGCATAGGGTTTCAAGTACTTCTATTCGTGAAACAAGATATTAGTTGAAAGACCGTTTCTCCATAATACTCTTTCACACAATCCAGTATATGCCACTTTCATCGTAATTCCCCGAAAATGTTTACGGAAACTTCTAACGGTGAAACAAGATGTTCGTTGAAGGATGGTTTCACCACACTGTTGTTTCACAGAGCTGAGTGATGGCGCTTTCCATAGAGTTGCCCACGTGGGTTTTCTAGCAGTTACAAATTAGTGACATCCAATGGTAGTTGAAAGATGGTTTCACCACAGTGTTGTCTCACAGAGTGGCGATTATGGTGCTTCTCTCATCGTTGCTCGCGTACATTTCCATCCCGTCCAAATTAGTGAAACTGAATGTTTCTTGAAAGAGGGTTCCCCAAAATGTTGTTTCCCATATTTGAGTATAAGGCACTTTCCCTGTAGGTGTCGCATAATTTTGAAACTGTTCCAACCTTGTGCAACAAGAAGTCAGTTGACTGAGGGTTTGAGCAGACTCTTGTGCAGAGTTGAGTGTATGGCACTTTCCGCATAGGCTCCGCATAGGTTTCAAAGATGTTTTTAACCGTAGGGATACCAGATGTCAGTTGAAAGATGTTTCCTACAGTCGTGCCTACGGCAGTTTCTGTGTTGGCCCCGCAGGGGTCTTCAAACACTTCTAACTTGGTGAAACCCGACGTTGGCGGATAGATGGTTTCACCACACGGTTGTTTCCCAGGGTTGATTGCAAGGCACATTCGTTGTAGGCCCCCCATGGGTCTTCAAACCAAGAGGGGTCTAATGTACTGGAACAGGATGCTGGTTGAAAGATGGTTTCCGCACAGTGTTATTTGCCAGACTCGTGTATATGACACTTTATTCCTAGGCCCCACATAGGTTGTCGAATACCTCTAACATAGTGAGATCTGATGGTAGTTGAACGATTGTTTCTCCACGGTAAGATTTCAGCGTGGAGTGTATCTCGTTTTCCTCATAGGTTTTCAAGCACTTAGCGAAGCAAGATGTTAGTTGATAAATGGCTTATTTATGAAAAGTGTCACATACTTAACGCGGTGTAAAATCACTGTGCAGAAACATCTTTGAACTAACAACTTGTTCCACAAAGTTAGAAATGTTGGAATCCTAGACATAGAAGTAACAAGGAAAGTGCACTTTACTCACTTTGTCAAGGATCGCTGTAGAAAAAACACTTTTCAACGAACTTCTGGTTTAACTCAGTGGGAAATGTTTGCAAATGCTTGCGGGGCCACAAAGACACTGCCATGTACTCAGCGCTGTGAAACACCAGTGTGGTGATGCCTTTTACCAACTAACATCTGCTTTCACTGCATAGGTTTTCAAGTGTTTGGAAACCCATGTGGGGACGAAACAGAGAGCGCCATCGGCTGAAGTGTATGAAACACTGTGGGGGAACTACCTTCCAACTAAAATCCTGTTTCAGTAGGTTGGAAGCGTTTGCAAACCTCTGCGGGGCTTAGGCGGAAACGCCTCCACGCAGCTCTGTGAAACAGCTACGGGGAAAGAGTCTTTCACCTAACATTGGGTTTCAGTAAGTGAGAACTCTTTGAAAACCTATGCGGGGCCTACAGGGTAAGGACCACAGAGTCACCTCCGTGAAACAACACCGTGGGGAAACCGACTTTCAAGTAACATCTATCTGATTTCCCAGAGTGAGAAGTTTGAAAACCCTTGCAGGGCCTGGGCGGAGAGGGCCCGTACACTCAACTCCGTGAAAAAAAACACTGTGGGCTATCCAGCTGGTGACTAACCTCTTGTTTCACCAAGTACAATTGGAAAGCCCATGTGGGTCCTATGGGGAAAGTGCCATGCACTCAACTCTGTGAAACAGAAAAGTGTGAGGGAAACATCGTTCCACTAACATCATGTTTCACCACGTTAAAAATGTGTCAAAGCAAATGCAGCACCTACACCGAGTGTGCCTTATACTCAATAACCTAAAACACTCTAGGGATATCTTTCTCCCATCGTCTTATTCATTAAGTTTGAAGCTATGTACTCTACTCATTAAGAAAAATATGGAGGAAACCTTTTTCCACTGAACTTTGGTGTCACAAATGTATAATTGTTGGAAAACCTATGCAAGTCACTGTAATTAAAGTTCAATACATTCTTCTCTGAAAAGCACTGTTTCGTTTTCTTTTTTGTAACAGATTTTGAAAACTTAGGCCTAGAAATAGAACGAAAGCGTCCTATGGTCAACTCTGTGAACACAGGCAGTGGAGAAACCATCCTGCAGCTATGATCTTGTTTCACAAAATCAGAAAAGTGTGTAGCAAACAATGGAAGGTATCCTGTATGGAACGTTGTAAAAACACACAGTGGAGACACTGTCTTTCAAGTAATATCTGATATCTCTAAGTTACCAATCTTTGAAAATCTATTCGGGGATCTATCTATCTATCTATATATGAAGTGCCATATATTTCACTCTGAAGTAACACTGTGAGGCAACCATCATTCAAGTAATTTTTTTCCACTAAGTTAGAAATGTTTGAAAACCTAGACCTATAACGAATGTACCCTATCCCCAACTCTTTGAAACAATATGGTAGAGAAACCGTTTTAAAAATAGCGGATGGGCAGGGAGGAGGGCACTTTTTGGGATGAGCACTGGGTGTTGTATGGAAACCAATGTCACAATAAATTATGTTAAAAACAAGGCTAGTTTCACTAAGAAGTATTTCAAAACTCATGCAGGGAACTGTAACGGAACTTCCGTACACTCAACGCTGTGAAAGAAAACAAACAAACAAAGAAACAAACAGCACTGTGGCAAAACCGTCTGTCGGTAACTTCTTAGCAGCTTTGGAAAAACGTAAGCCTAGGAGTGTAAGGAAAGGGTCACCAACTCAACTCGAGTGTAACAAGACTGTGAAGAAAGCTTCCTTCCCCTTACATCTTGTGTCACTACGTTAGGAAAGGACTGTGAGGCAAGTCCCATTTACTCGACCCTGTGAAACAACAATGTGGAGAAACCATCATCCCAGGAACACCTTGTTTCCGTAAGAGGGAAATGTTTGAAAACCTATGCAAGGAAGTATAAGGAAATTAGCATATACGCAACTCTGGGAAAATACATGCTGGAGAATGTATGTTCCAACGAACATATATTTCACTAAGTCAGAAGTGTTTGACAACCCAGCAGGGAACCAGAGGGACGTTGCCCTAGGCAGGTTGAACTCTATGAAACAACAACACTGTCACGAATACATCTTTCAACTTACATCTAGTTTCACTTAGAAGGGTTGGGAAACCTAGACCTAGAAGTGTAACCTTGAGGGATGTCGACTCAACACTGAAACAACACTGTGGGAGAAGCCACCTTTCCACTCAGTGCTGGTTTCACTCAGAAGTGTTTCAAAACCTAGACCTAGAAGTGGAGTGAAGGTGCCTTATACCCAACTCTCTGAAACAACGTTGTGGAGAAACGGTTTTTGAAAACAATAGCTTGTTTCACTAACAGAAGTGTTTGAAAACTGCTGCAGGTAACTGTAATGGAAGTTCTGTACACTCAACTCCGTGAAAACACACTGGTGAAACCATCTTTCACTAACTTCTTGCGTCCCTCAGAAGAAAACCTAGGCCTAGAAGTATAAGAAACGTGTCATCAACTCAACTCGTGTGAAACGAGACCGTGGAGAAGGCATCCTTCAACTAACTTCTTGTTTCACTCAAATAAACAAGAAATCTCTGTGGACATCTGTGCAGGGAACTACGAGGAATATGTCCTACACTGATTTGAGTGAGAAAACACTCTGGAGAAACTGTCTTTCAACTAATGTCTTGTATCACTAAGGTAGAAGTGTTTGGAGATCCATGCAGGTGACTAGAAAGGAAAGGGCCATACACTTCACTCTGAAACCGCCCTGTGTGGAGAAACCGTCCTTCTACGCACAACTTGTTTCATTCACTAAGTTTTGAAAACTTGTGCAGATAACTGTAACGAAAGTCCCGTGTGTTCAACTCTGTGAAACAACAACGTGGGGAAACCAGCATTCATGTCACATCTTGGTTCAGTAAGTAGGAAGTGTTTGAAAACCTGACGGGGAACCCTAAGGAAGTGTCCAGAGCCTCAACTCTGTGAAGCAACGTTGTGGAGAATGCATCTTTCAATGAACCTACAGTCTCCCTAAGTTGCAATTGTTTGAAAACCTAGTGGCGAACTGGAAGGAAAGAGCCAAGGACTAAACTCTGAAAGAGCATGGTCTCAAAGCATCGTTTCGTTAACTCGGAAAGTGTTGGAAAACCTAGGCCTAGAAGTATCCCTTCAGTGACCTTTGCTCAACTCTGTGAAACCACTCTGAGGAGAAACGATCTTTCAACTGGCTTCTCGTTTTACTAACTTAGAAGTGCTTGAAAAACCTACCGACACAGATGGAGAACTATAAGGATAGGGGCACATACTCATCTCTGTGAAACAACACGGTGGGGAAACCATCTCTCAACTCGGGTTACCTGCACATGAGTTTCAAACACTTCTCACCAAGCGAAACAAGAAGATATTAGTTAAATGACGGTTTCTTCACAGTGGAGTTTCAGATTGAAGTATATGGCACTTTCCTTATGTCCCTGAATAGGGGCTCAAAGACCTCTAACCTAGTGATACAAGATGGTAATTGAAAGAATGGTTCTGTTTCCCCGAGTTCAGTATGTCATATACCAGCCATCTTTAAAGTTCCCTACATAGCTTTCCGCCCGTTTCCAATGTCGTGAAACAAGACGTGAGTTGAAGGACGTGTTCTCTACAGTGTTGGTTTAGAAACTTGACTACAACAGCCCTTTTGTTATAAAGCTACGCCTCTCTATCCCAACAGTTCTAACTCGGTGAAGCAAGAGTTAGATGTTCAATAACATTTCCGACACACTGTGGCTTCACAACGTTAAGTTTGCGGCTTTTTGTTACAGGTCCCCGCATAAGTTTTCAACCACTTCCTAGTGAAACCCGACGTTACGTGGATGACGTGTTCTCCACAGTGTTGTTGCAGATTGAAGGATATGGCACTTTTTCTTATGCTTTCCTCCAGATTTTAGACCTCTGCCTTACTGGTACGAGATGTTAGTTTAAAGATGGTTTCGCCACAATTTTATTTCACGGTATTGAGTATACACATTCCACGTTTCTTTTTGGTTTCCCACATAGGCTTTCAAACCCTTCTGTCTTAGTGAAACAGGATGTTGACTGGAGGATGGTTTCTCCACCCTGTTTTGTCCCAGAGTGAGTATTGGCTATTCTTACAGGCCTAGTGTCTCAAGCCCTTTTAACTTGAGTGCCACAAGACCACAAGAGGGTAGTTGAAAGATGGTTTCATGACAGGGCTGTGTCACAGAGTTTAGCATGTGGTAAGTTGCTTCTAGTTCCCTGTTAGGTTTTCATACACCTCTAACCTAGGGAAGAAATACGTTTGCTGAAAGAGGCATTCTTCCACAATGTTGCCTCACAGGGTTGAGTATATGGACATTTGCTCACCGTCCCCCCCCCATACGTTTGCAAACGCCTCCCACCTACTGATTCCAGTGTGACTTGCATGGTGGTCTCTCCAACACTGTTGTTCCACAGAGTTGAATATATGGCACTTTCGTTGCCATCACCCACCTTAGGGTTCAATCTTCTGAGACAGGGTGTTACTTGAAAGACGACTTTTTCACAGGGTTGCTTTACACAGAGTTCAGTATAGGACACCATCCTTATAGTTCCCTGCTCAGCTTTCCACACGTTTCCAATTCAATGAAACAAGATGTGAGTCGAAGGATGGTTTCTCCACAGCCTTGTTTCACCGAGTTGGGTGTATGGAACTTTCACTAGAGTTACCCGCCAAAGTTTTTCAACTGTTCTAGCTTAGTGAAACAAGTTATTAGTTGAGAGATGTTTTCTCCACAGCGTTCTTTGACAGAGGTGAATAAGCAGCACGTTCCTTATAGTTCCACGCATACGTCTTCAGTCACTTCTAGCATGGGGAAACCGTATGTTAGTTGAAAGCTACTTTTTTTTCCCGCTGCGTTGATTCACAGGTCACTTTCCTTATAGTCCCCGCATAGGTTTGCAAACACTTCCAACTTAGTGATCCAAGATGATAGTTGAAAGATTTTTTTTTTCCTCACTGTTTCTCACGGAGTTCAGTAGCTGCCACGGTCTCCTTATACTTGTAGGCCTTTGTCTCCCTACAGTTCTAACTTAGTGAAACAAGAAATCAGTTGAACGATGGCTTTTCCACTGTGTTATTTCACAGAGGTCAGTTTACGGCACTTTCCTTACCCTTCCTTCCCCCATAGGTGTTCAAACACCTCGAGCTCGGTGAAACAATCGATTGGTTCAAAAAGCATGTCTCCACAATGTTGTTTACCAGAGATGAGTATATAGCACTGACTCTGTTTCCCCGCATACGTTTTCAAACACTTCTGAGTGATCGACCGTTTGTCCACGGTTTTGCTTCGGCGACTTGAGCACATGGCACTTTCTTGATAGTTCTGCATGAAGTTTTCCCGACCCTTCTAACTTCGTGAAACAGACGTTACCTCAATGATGATTATGCATGCCATGGTGCGCTTAATCACAGAGTTGAGTATACGGCACTCTCCTTTGAGTTCCCTGCATAAGTTTTCAAGCCTCCCAGTTAAACTTAGGAGAAGGGCGGTTTTCAAAGATAGGGCTATAGAGTATTCTTATAATTAATTACCCGCTTAGTTTTTCAAACCCTTCTAACTTAGTGAAAGAACATGTTAGCTAAAAGGTGCCTTTTCCAACGTGTTGTTTCACAGAGTTGAGTTATGGCAATTTCCTTCCTGTTCCCCGCAAAGATTGTCCAAGACTCTTAACTACGTCATCCAAGCTGTTATTTGGAAGAGGGTTTCTCTTCCTTGTTGTTACACGGAGTTCCACGGGTTTTTCCACACGCTTCTGTTTTCACGAACCAGGATGTCAGTTGAGGGATGGTTTCTCCACAGTCTCATTTCACACAGTCGATGATACGGCACTTTGGTGAGGCGTCTATGCCTAGCTTTCCCAACACTTCCAACGTTGTGAAACAAGAAGTCACAAGCTTGTTTCTGTGTGTTACTTCACGGAACTGAGCTCATGACACTTCCCCTACAGTCACTGGCGTAAGTTTGCAAACCCTGCTCACTGAGTGTCCAAAGATATTCGTTGAAAGCAGCTTTCTTCGCAGTGTTGTTTCAGAAAGGCGAGTATGTGGTACTTGCCTCGCCATTCCCCACAGAAGCTTTCAAACACTACTGAGCGAAACACGATGTTACCCGAAAGATGGATTCTCCACGGTGTTTTTTCCACAGCGACGAGTACGGTGCACTTTCCTCCTAGCTTCCCTGCAAAAATTTTCAGTCGCGTCTAACTTGGTCATGCAAGATGATCCTTGAAAGATGAGACCCTGATGAAACCACGTTGTGCTACACAGGGTTATTTCACAGACTTCCCCCTATGGCACTTTTGGTTTTCCAACAATTCTAACTTAGTGACGCCAAAAGTGAGTCGAAAGTAAGTTTTGCTGCATTGCTGCTTCACAGAGATCAGTATATGGCACCGTCCTTAGAGTTCCCTGCATAGGTTTTTCAAACACTTCTGACTGTTAAAGAGGTGTGTTGTAAAATCGTTTCTCCCCACACTTGCTTCACAGATATCAGTACACGACGTGTTTCTTATAATTCGTGCAAAAGGTTTCAAACGCTCTCACCTCGGTGGAGCGAGATGATAATTGACCGATGGTTTTCCCACATTGTTGTTTCACTGAAGTTCAGTATATGGCCCTTTCCTTATATTTCTAGGCCTAGTCGTTCAAGCGCTTCTGAGGTAGTGAAACAAGATTTTGCTGAAAGATGGTTTCTCCTCCGTGTTGTTCGGCAGTAGATACCAATTTCCTTACAGTTCCCAGCAAAGGTTTTCTAACAGAGTGAAACAAGTAGTTCGTTGATAGCCGGTTCCCGTGCCATGTTTCTTCCCAAAGTTGAGTATATGTCACTTTCCTTATCGTTCCGTGAGTAGGTTTTCAAACAACTCTACCACAGTGACACAAGAAAATCCTACAAAGATCGTTTCTCCATAGTGTTGTTTTGAGAGATGATTATATAGGACTTACTATATAGTACCCCGCCCGTCGTTTCAAAGCAATTCTAACGTAACTAAATGTTCATTGAAAGTTGTTCTCTTCACGGTGATTTCTCCCCACGGGGATGCATATATGTCGCTGTTTTTGGTTTTGGTTTTGTTTTGTTTTGTTTTGACAGTTTTTCAGATAGGTTTTCAGACAGACACATCCAACTTCGCGACACATGATGTGAGTTGAGAGATACGTTCTCCACTGCGTGGGTCCACAAATTTGAGCTTAGGGTACTTGTCCTTTCAGTTCCTTGCATACGTTTCCAAACACTTCTCACTTAGGGAAACAAGGTGCTTCAAAGTGGTTTGTTCACAGTATTGTTTCCCAGAGGTCAGCATATGGCACTTTCATTATAATTCCAGGCGTAGGTTTTCAAACACGCCTAACTTAGTGAAACAAGGCATTACTTGAAAGGTGGCTTCTCCACAGTGTTGTTCCACAGATTTCAGTCTACAGTACTTTCCTTATGGCTCCTAGCACAGGTCTTGTATCCTTCCTAGCTTTGTGTTACAAGATTTCAGGTCATAGGTGGTTTCCCCAAGGTTGGTTCTATAGAATTGAGTATACGGCAGCGTCCTTACTTAGAGTTCCGTGCATAGGTGTTCAAACATTTGGTACTTTGTGAAAGAGGTTCTTTAGACTTGGCGCTCTACGGTGTCGTTTCACAGAGATGTGTGTATGGCACGTTCCTTATATAGTTCCTGCATTGGCTTTTAAACATGTCTACCTAAGGGAAACAAGATGTTCCTGGAAAGGTTGGTCATTAGCAGTGATGTTTCACAGAGTTCAGTGTATTGAACTTTCGGTATAGTTCTAGGCCTAGGCGGAGGTGAACTTGTAACTAAGGGAAACAAGGTGTTTCTTCAATTATGGTTTCTCCAATGTGTTCGTTTCACAGGGCTGATGACCTAGAACCTCTGTGATACTTCTGTGCGAACCTAGGAATACAGGAAGTTTGTTAAAAGATGCTTTCGACACAGTGTCGTTTCCCAGAGTTGAGTGTACGGCACTTTACCTACAGTTAACGCCATAGGTTTTCCAACACTTCACTTCTCTGTGAAACAACACTGTGGGGAAAGCACCTTTCAGTGAACGTCTTGTGTCACCGAGTTCGAATTCTTTGAAAACCTATGGGGGAACTATAAGTAAAGTGCCATATACTCACCTCTATGGAATGAAGCTGTGGAGAAACTCTCTTTTGACCAAAATCTTGCGTCACTAAGTTAGTTAAGGTTGTTTGAAAACCCATGCAGGGCACTAGAAGAAAGAACGATGTACTCGTCCTGTGAAGCAACACTTTTAAGGAAACCTCTTTCCACAAGCATCTTTCCCTAAGTTTGAGGTGTTTGAAAACCTTGCAGGGAAGGCTGCGGAAAGGGCCATTATGCTAAACTCTGGGAAAGGACCCTGTTGAGAAATGTACTTTCAACATCTCGTGTCACTAGCTTAGCAGCATTTGAAAAAGCCTAGGCGTAGAAGCTTCAGAAAGGTCTAGCCACTCGACTTCTGTGGAGAAACCAGAGTAACATCTTATTTCACTCACTAAGTTAGAAGCGTCTGGAAACATTTGCAGGGAGCCATAAGAAAAGTGCCATAGACCGAGCTCTGTGAAAAGACACTGAGGACAAACCATGTTTCCACCAACAACATCTTGTGTCACTAAAAGAGAAATGCTGAGAGTGAGAACGAGAAAGCTGTGTCCTGTACTCTGTGAAACAAACTGCAGCGAAAACATCTCTCAACCGCAACCTCTTGAATTAACCTGTAACTCAGTCAAAAGGTCTAGAAAACGTGTGCAGGAAAGTCTATTAGGAACGTCTTATATAATCACCTCTGTGAAGAAAATGCACTGTGGAGAAGACGTCTTTCAAATCACATCTTGTTTCAGTAGGTAAGAAGTGTCTGGAAACCTTGGCCTGGTAGTAGAGCTAAAGTGCCATTAAATCACCTCTGTGAAACACTGGAGACACCATCGTTCAACACTCCTCTTGTGTCGCTGATTTAGAAGATTTCGGAAACATATGCTGGGAGGTAGAAGCAAAATGCTGGACACAGAATTCTGTGCAAGGAAACCACTTTTGAACGAACACCTTTGTGTCAACTAAGATAACGGTGTTTGCAAAGCTTTGCAGGAAACTGAAGGAAAGTGCGAAACACTCCTCTCTGTGAAACAATGCTGGGGAGAAACCACTGTTCAACTAACGTCTTGATTCTCTAAAAGTGTTTGAAATCTTGGGCCGACAAGGGTAACGAAATTCCCATTCCCTCAACTCTGTGAAAGAACACAGTGCGCTGTGAAAGCCCCTTTTCAACTAACGTCTCGTTTCATTGAATTGCAAGTGTTTGCCGCCCCTGGCCGCAAAGTGCAATGATACTGCCAGACACGGACCACACCACGGGAAAACCACCTTGCAGGCACCATCTTTCACCGGGTTACAAGGGTTTGAAAATCTAGGCGGGGAACAATAAGGAAAGTGCATTTCACTCATATCTGTACAACAACACTGTGAAGAATCAATTTCTCAACAAGCATGTTGTTTCACTGAGAAGTGTTTGAAAACTTCTGTGAGGAACTCTAAGGAAAGCTCAGTATGCTCACATCCGTGAAACACTGTGGAGAAACAATGTTTCAACCAGCACCTTGTTTCTGCAAGTTAGAAGTGTGTGAAACCCTAAGCTGAGAAGTAGGAGAAAAGTGCCCTTTAGGCCACTCTGTGAGTTAAAACTGTGGCGAGGCTGTCTTTCAACTACCATCTTGTTTCGCTGGGTTAGTAGTACCTGAAAACGTATGCGAGGAACTAAAAGGAAAGTGCCACACCCTCAACGCTGTAAAACAACCTCATGAAGACACCATTGTTCATATAGCTTCTTGTTTCCATCTGTTGGAAGTATTGGAAAACGTCGATGTAGAAGTGTCAGGACAGTTACAAGTCTTCAACTCTCTAAAACAACGCGGTGAAGAACCCATCTGTCAACTCACCCCGTGTTTCACTGGAAGCGTTTGAAAACCTAAGCCCAGAGGAATAAAACGAAAGGGCCAGACACTCAACTCTGTGAACGCATAATATGGAGAAACCATCGTTTAAACAATGTCTCGTTTCTCAAAGTGAGAAGTGCTTGAAGACACTTGTGGACCTATAAATAAAGAAAGTGCTGTATGCTATAACTCTGACAAAGGACCGTGAGAAGAAACCATTTTTCCATGACTTTCTTCTTCCACTACTTTAGAAGTAGGCCTAGAGGTATGTATGTACACGGAAGTGCCATATACGCAACTCTCTGAAACACCACGGCGCTCTGAAACAACCAATTTCCAACTAACATATGATTTCACTAAGTTAGGCGTGTTTGAAAACTCCTGTGGGGCTTATGCGGAAAGTGCCATACACTCAACTCTATGAAACGACACAGGGAAGAAACGGTCTTTCAACCATCATCTTGGTTCACTAAGGTAGAAGTTTGTGAAAACGCATTATACAGGGCCTAGTGGAAAGTGGCATAAACTGAACTCTGTGAAACAGCACTGCGGTAAAACCCATGTTTCCACTAACATCTTTTCTCACAGAGTTACAAGTGTTTGAAATTCTCTGTGGCGCTTCTGCACAAAGTGACACGCACTCAGTTTTGTGGAACAACACTGTGGTGAAAGCATCTTTCAACTCACATTTCGTTTCACTAAGTTGGAAGCGTTTGTGAACCCATGCGGGTCCTCCATTAAAAGTGCCATGTACTCATCCCTGGGAAACAACATTGTGGGAAGCCATGTCTCAACTCACATCTGGTTTCGCTAAGATAGAAGGGTTTGACAAACCCATGCGGGGTCTATGGGGATAGACAGTACCATAGGTGCCACTCAGGGAAACAACACTTTGGGGAAACCGTCTTGCGACTGACACCTGGTTTCACTAAGTTAGAAGCGTTCGAAAACGTATGAGGGGCCTACATGGAAAGGCCATGGACTCAACTCTGGGAAACCACACAGTATGGAAACCAGCTTTCCACTAACCTCTGCTCTCACCCTGATAGAAGTGTCTGAAAACCATGCAGGGTCTATGCGGAGAGTGCCATACACTCAAGGCAGTGATACAACACGGTGGGGAAACGATATTTCAACGTACACCTGGTTTCACTAATTCAGAAGTGTTTGAAAAGCATGTGGGACCTAAGGCGAAGGTGCGCCATACACTCAAACCCTAAGAAACACTGTGGGGAAACCGTCTTTCACCTAACATCTTGTTTCATCAAGTTAGACATGTTCGCGAACCCGAGCGGTGAACTGTGAGGAAAGGGGCATAAATTCGTCTTTGAGAAAAAGCACTGTGGAGAAACCATCTTGCACCTAACATCCACTTTCACTAATTTAGAAGTGCCTGAGAACTGATGCGAGGAACTGTCAGAGAAGTGCTCCATACTCAATTCTGTAAAACGACACTGTGGCAAAACCACCTTTCAACTCCTATCTGCTTCCACTGAGTTAGACGTGTTTGAAAACCTTGCAGGACCTGTGCAGATAGTGCCATATTCTCAACACTTTGAGGAAACCTTCTTTCAGCTGACATCGGGTTTCACTAAGTTAGAAGTGCTTGAAAACGTAGGGCCTACATGGAAAGTGCCATATACTCAACTCTGTGAAACAACACAGTATGGGAACCGTCTTTCAACTAACATCTGGTTTCACTAAGATACAATGTTTGAAAACTATGCGGGCCCCTTGCGGAAAGTGCCATACGCTCAACTCAGTGATATAAACACAGGGTAAACCATATTTCAACTCACCTCCGGTTCCACTAAGAAGTGTTTGAAAACCCATGTGGGGACTAGAGGGAATTGCCCTATACTCACCTTTGTGAAACAATGTGAGGAAACCATCTTTCTACTATCATCTCTTTTCAATAAGTTAAAAGCGTTTGAAAATATGTGCGCACACTATAAGGAAAGTGACAGAAACCGAACTCTGGGAATGAACACAGTGGAGGAAGTATCGTTCACATAAAATCTTGTTTCACTATGATAGAAATGATTGAAGACCTATACGGGAACCATGAGGAAAGTGCTATGTACTCTACTCATTAAGAAAAATATGGAGGAAACATTTTTCAACTGAACTTTGGTGTCACAAATGTATAATTGTTGGAAAACCTATGCAAGTAACTGTAATGAAAGTTCAATACATTCGACTCTGAAAAGCACTGTTTTGTTTTCCTTTTTGTAACAGATTTTGAAGACTTAGGCCTAGAAATAGAACGAAAGCGTCCTATGATCAACTCTGTGAACACAGGTAGTGGAGAAACCATCCTGAAGCTAAGATCTTGTTTCACTAAATCAGAAAAGTGTGTAGCAAACAATGCAGAGAACTATGTGGAAGGTATCATGTATTGAACGTTGTAAAAACACACAGTGGAGACACTGTCTTTCAAGTAATATCTGATATCTCTAAGTTACCAATCTTTGAAAATCTATTCAAGGATCTATATCTATATCTATATCTATATATCTATCTCTCTATATAGATATAGATATAGATATAGATAGATATAGATATAGATATAAAGTGCCATATATTTCACTCTGAAGTAACACTGTGAAGCAACCATCATTCAAGTAATTTTTTTTTCACTAAGTTAGAAATGTTTGAAAACCTAGACCTATAACGAATGTACCCTATCCCCAACTCTTTGAAACAATATGGTAGAGAAACCGTTTTAAAAATAGCAGATGGGCAGGGAGGAGGGCATTTTTTGGGATGAGCACTGGGTGTTGTATGGAAACCAATTTCACAATAAATTATGTTAAAAACAAAAACTAATGGCTAGTTTCACTAACTTAGAAGTATTTCAAAACTCATGCAGGTAACTGTAACGGAACTTCCGTACACTCAACGCTGTGAAAGAAAACAAACAAACAAACAAACAACACTGTGGCAAAACCATCTTTCAGTAACTTCTTGCTTCACTAAGTCAGCAGCTTTGGAAAAACGTAAGCCTAGGAGTGTAAGGAAAGGGTCACCAACTCAACCCTAGTGCAACAAGACTGTGAAGAAAGCATCCTTCCCCTAACATCTTGTGTCACTACGTTAGGAAAGGACTGTAAGGAAAGTCCCATTTACTCGACCCTGTGAAACAATAATGTGGAGAAACCAGCATCCCAGTAACACCTTGTTTCAGTAAGAGGGAAATGTTTGAAAACCTATGCAGGGAAGTATAAGGAAATTAGCATATACGCAACTCTGGGAAAATACATGCTGGAGAATGTATGTTCCAACGAACATATATTTTCACTAAGTCAGAAGTGTTTGACAACCTAGCAGGGAACCAGAGGGACGTTGCCCTAGGAAGGCTGAACTCTATGAAACAACACTGTCACGAAAACATCTTTCAACTGACATCTAGTTTCACTTAGAAGGGTTTGGAAACCTATACCTAGAAGTGCAACCTTAAGGGATGTCGACTCAACACTGAAGCAACACTGTGGAGAAGCCACCTTTCCACTCAGTGCTGGTTTCACTCAGTGAGAAGTGTTTCAAAACCTAGACCTAGAAGTGGAATGAAGGTGCTTTATACGCAACTCTGAAACAACGTTGTGGAGAAACCGTTTTTGAAAACAATAGCTTGTTTCACTAACAGAAGTGTTTGAAAACTGCTGCAGGTAACTGTAATGGAAGTTCTGTACACTCAACTCTGTGAAAACACACTGGTGAAACCATCTTTCACTAACTTCTTGCGTCCCTCAGAAGAAAACGTAGGCCTAGAAGTATAAGAAACGTGTCATCAACTCAACTCGTGTGAAACGAGACCGTGGAGAAGGCATCCTTCAACTAACTTCTTGTTTCACTCAAATAAACAAGAAATCTGTGTGGACATCTGTGCAGGGAACTACGAGGAATGTGTCCTATACTGAATTTAGTGAGAAAACACTCTGGAGAAACTGTCTTTCAACTAACGTCTTGTATCACTAAGGTAGAAGTGTTTGGAGATCCATGCAGGTGACTAGAAAGGAAAGTGCCATACACTTCACTCTGAAACCGCCCTGTATGGAGAAACTGTCTTTCTACGCACAACTTGTTTCATTCACTGTTTTGAAAACTTGTGCAGATAACTTTAATGAAATCCCCGTGTGTTCAGCCCTGTGAAATGACAACATGGGGAAACCAGCATTCATGTAACATCTTGGTTCAGTAAATAGGAAGTGTTTGAAAACCTGACGGGGAACCCTAAGGAAGTGTCCATAGCCTCAACTCTGTGAAGGAACGTTGTGGAGAATGCATCTTTCAACGAACCTACATTCTCCCTAAGTTGCAATTGTTTGAAAACCTACTGGCAAACTGGAAGGAAAGAGCCAAGGACTAAACTCTCTGAAACAGCATGGACTCAAAGCATCATTTCATTAACTAGGAAGTGTTGGAAAACCTAGGCCTAGAAGCATCACAGAGTGCCTAAATGTCACAGAGTTGACATTTGCTCAACTCTGTGAAACCACACTGAGGAGAAACGATCTTTCAACTGACTTCTCGTTTTACTAACTTAGAAGTGCTTGAAACCCTACCGACACAGATGGAGAACAATAAGGATAGTGGCACATACTCATCTCTGTGAAAAAACACGGTGGGGAAATCATCTTTCAACTCGGGTTACCCACATGAGTATCAAACACTTCTCACAAAGCGAAACAAGATATTGGTTAAATGACGGTTTCTTCACAGTGGAGTTTCAGATTGAAGTATATGGCACTTTCCTTACATCCCTGAATAGGTGTTCAAAGACCTCTAACCAAGCGATACAAGATGGTAATTGAAAGAATGGTTCTGTTTCCCCGAGTTCAGTATGTCATATACCAGAAATCTTTAAAGTTCCCTACATAGCTTTCCGCCCATAGTGAAACAACACGTGAGTTGAAGGATGTGTTCTCTAAAGTGTTGTTTTAGAAACTTGACTACACAGCACTTTTGTTATAAAGCTACGCCTCTCTGTTCCAACAGTTCTAACTCGGTGAAGCAAGAGGTTAGTCCAAATAACATTTCCGACACACTGTGCGCTGAGTTGAGGGCAACGGAAGAGCAGGTCAGGATCAGTCTTTGGCTGCCAAGGCCACACACGTCGATGGGCCCCTGGCCTAGGAGGCATCCAGAATCTTCTCGGGCAGCTGCAGCCTGGCCTGGGAAACGACATGGTGAGCTTCCAGGTTCCATGCCTAGTGAGCCTGCACCGCTTCTGAACCCCAGGCGAGTGGTGTTGTAAGACGTAGGAATTCAGTCCCCATGGGGAGAGAGGCTTAGCTAGGGTTAGGGTTCGG